>NC_056739.1:1350025337-1350325337 GCF_019279795.1 Protopterus annectens | reverse complement strand
GCTGCTTTCCCTGTCTTAATTTTCCTTAGTGCTGTTCTTACATCTTTTGTGGTGGACTCCTGTTCTCTGTGTCTGGGACAGTACAGCTTCTGTGGGATTTTCTTCATTTAGAAGCTGCTGGTAGTACACCTTCTGTCTGCCTTTAATATCTTGTGGACTGGTGAGCAGGTTGTTGCTGGCATCTCTTATGATGGGTATCTGACTGTATTCTTTATCTTTGTGTCTTTGCCATGCAACCTGATGTTTCTTTGTAACATCTTCTGAGGCTCTTTCCAGAAGTTGTTAGAGTGCCTCTGGTGCCCTGTTCTTTGCTATTGCAACTCATTCTTAGCCCCTTTGTTAGCCAACCAGTATTCCTTCTTAGCCTGGCCCTTCATTTCTCTCCCACTTTTAACTGCACTCCTTCTTTCTTTTGATGTCTTCCTGAACTTCTGCATTTCACGACCAGCTATCCTTTTGTACCTTATTTCTATAACTGGCTTTGCTGATGTTCTTCATGTTTCACTGTTTCAGTCATCACATATGGGTTATCCCTGCCAGGGTAGCCCTCTGCCGGCCTGAATACCAGAGATAAGTTATTTCTGAGTGGTAAGGTATTTCTGCGTCAGTTGCTGTCGCTTCAAGACTGACGTCAGGTCGTCAGTAGTATAAAGTAAGGCAGTCGATGCCATTACATCAGTCTTTCTTGTTGTGAAACCCGAAGGAGAAGCAGTTTGCACGAATGCCAGTTGGCCGCTACCTGAGTTTCGTCTTCCGAATTGAAGCTGAAGTCTTCTAAAGCTAAGTACCCCGTTGATGATCTTTTTTTCTTGCACTAACTGATATCAGAAAAAGTTAACAATTGTCTTACCTGTGGAAAGCAAATACCACACTGAGACTTTCATTCTTACTGCATCACTTGCTTAGGCCCAGACCATGGCGTCCCCTGTTGTCACTTTTGTGCTTTGTTCAACGCCAGAACTATATGTCGTTGGGCCCTTATTGTAGCATTTCCAGTGGGAATGTCAGGACTACCCTCAGTCTAAAAAGAGACTCAGGGAATTCTTAGATCTTCCACAGCACAGACCCTTGGCCATTCCCCCAGTCCTGGATGTTGTGGACAATGTTTCCTGGAATCTAGTTTGACTCCTGACACCCTCCCTCCTACACCCAGAAAACCTGACAGGTATTAGAGTACTATCAAACAAAAACAGCTGTAGGTAAAACCAAGGTGCATAAAAACATGAAGTAAGAACAAAAGAACAATGCACCAAGGTAGCACACAATAGCGTCTTTAATAAAATAAACAAAAGAAAACAGTGGTAAGCGCTTTCGCAACACTCAGTTGCTTCTTCAGACAAAATGTTAAAACAGCTCATTTCTTAAATACTCTTGAAACCAATTAGCATAATTAGTGATGTCATACCTGAAGGAGCATTTAAAGGCACAGACAAAAACTAAACATAAATCAGATAAAATACATAACATAAGCTTCTACTAAGCATAAAAAATCTTTTTAAAAAATCAGTTATGTAAAATTCATTCATAAGTAAGAGGCAATAAATATTATGCTTAAAATGATTTGTGTTTAAGGCGTCTGGCTTTCAAAAAAGGGACCAGAGATGTGGTACCATTAAGACCTGGATATTTGTCTGCATTAAGTTTCATTATCCATTTTTGTTCACAACCTTCAGTAATATTTTCTATATCCCCTGCTCTCAAATTTTTATGTATCTGTTGTAAGACAAAAAACTGGAAGGAATGTGAGGGATCAGTGTTCATGACATGATTAGCTAATGCATTTGTATGTTTTCTATTCCTGATATCACGAAGATGTTCCAAAATTCTGTCTTTAAAAGATCTATTAGTCTTGCCAACATAGAAAACAGGACATCTCTTGCAGAAACCATAATAAACCACATCAGTACTTTTACAATAAGCATATGTATGGGAATACAGATGGAACTGTTTTGTTGGATGAGTATATGTATTTGTGCTATAAATGTAGGGACATGCACTACATGACCTGCATGGATAGGTACCCTGACGTGTGGAAAGAGAATTTGGCTTGTGTGTCTCTCTTTTACAAAGATGCTGTTTGAGTGATTTATTATTCCTAAAGCTAAACTGTGGAATGCTAGTGGTAATAGCATTTAAATTAGGTACTTCTTGCAAAAGGTGCCAGTGTTTCTTAACAACATCAATATATTGGTTTATGTTGCTGGCAAACTGAAACACTACTCTAAACTCATTAATAGGCAAGGTACCATTGCTATTAGTAGCAGGATTATCCATGGCTGGATTAAAATATGGTCTGCATTTTGTGTGCCTCAATTTCCAGGCATCAGAGACTGTTTTATCAATCTCAGTAGTATTATAGCCTCTTTGGAGAAAATCACTTTTGAGATTACTAAGTGCTGCATGTGCATCCTCATCATTGTTGTGTAATCTCAGGGTCCTGAATACTTGCCCTTTTAATACATTTATTGGAATATGTCTGGGGTGCATGCTTGTTTTATGCAGGTATGTATTTTTTCTAGTAGGTTTGTGGTAAACTTGACTCCTTAGATTATTTAGATCAGATTTACTCAAATGTACATCAAGAAAATCAATATTTTCAGCAGAGATCTGATATGAAAATCTTAAAAAATCAGTAGTAGTAGTATGTAAGTAAGTCACAAAGGATGCAAAATTCAAACCATCACCTTTCCATAACATAAAAACGTCATCCACAAACCGTACATACCATAACACATGTTCTATAAAGGGATTTTGGCTGGAAAGAACAAATGTTTCTTCCCAACAAACTAAAGCTAGGTTGGCGTAGCTATTGGCACTGGGGGTACCCATGGCCACGCCAAGCTTTTGCAAAAAGAACTGTTCCTGAAATGTCATAACATTATTTTCCAATATGATTTCTAGCAAGCTACATATTAATTGAACTTTATTGTTCATAAAACACCTGTTAGTTGTAAGAAATTCTCTAATCATCTCAATACCCCATAAGTTGCGAATGCTGGTGAACAAAGACTCTATATCTATAGTAATCAATACAAAGTCCATGTCTATTTAAATACTGGCCATTCTGTTATGTAATCTTTCGAGAAACATCTTGGTGTCTCTTAAAATGGTATGACAGTTATCCAGCAAACCATGTAAAGTGTCCTCAACAAAAATCGAAAGGGGCTCGGTACACCAACTGGCCCCAGACACTATAGGTAGCATAGGTGGTAAAGTCAGGTCTTTATGGATCTTCGGTAAGCCATAAATTTTAGGGACAGTTGGTTTTAAAACATTAAAATATTTAAACAATGACTCGTCTATTAATCCTGTAATAAGTAAATCAAAAAGTAAAAATGAAATTTTATCAATAGTAGCATTAACTGTGATTTTAGAGATAGGTAGATATGTATCATTATTTAATAGTAATTTATGCATTTGCTGTATATATAACTGTTTGTCTAAGAGGACAACACCACCTCCCTTGTCAGCCTGTTTAATAACCAGGGAGTGGAAGTTCTTCAGTTCATACAATGCTCTTTGCTCATAAACAGTTAAATCGCTGAAATGATAATTACTGAAATCTTGCTCATTTATATCTCTGAAAGCCATCTCACACATATCAGTAAACCTCTGAATACTAGGTGGAATATTTGGAATAAAACTGCTAGGGTGTTTGTATATATTATTTACATTCACTGTGTTGTTAGGAAGCAAAGATGCTGATTGTAAAAGTACTGATGTGGTTTATTATGGTTTCTGCAAGAGATGTCCTGTTTTCTATAGTGTCTGGGGCCGGTTGGTATACCGAGCCCCTTTCGATTTTTGTTGAGGACACTTTACATGGTCTGCTGGATAACTGTCATACCATTTTAAGTGACACCAAGATGTTTCTCGAAAGATTACATAACAGCATGGCCAGTATCGAAATAGATATGGACTTTGTATTGATTACTATGGATATAGAGTCTTTGTTCATCAGCAGTCTCAACTTATGGGGTATTGAGATGATTAGAGAATTTCTTACAACTAACAGGTGTTTTATGAACAATAAAGTTCAATTAATATGTAGCTTGCTAGAAATCATATTGGAAAATAATGTTATGACATTTCAGGAACAGTTCTTTTTGCAAATGGTTGGCGTGGCCATGGGTACCCCCTGTGCCAATAGCTACACCAACCTAGCTTTAGTTTGTTGGGAAGAAACATTTGTTCTTTCCAGCCAAAATCCCTTTATAGAACATGTATTATGGTATGTACGGTTTGTGGATGACGTTTTTATGTTATGGAAAGGTGATGGTTTGAATTTTGCATCCTTTGTGACTTACTTACATACTACTCCTGATTTTTTAAGATTTTCATATCAGATCTCTGCTGAAAATATTGATTTTCTTGATGTACATTTGACTGAATCTGATCTAAATAAGGAGTCAAGTTTACCACAAACCTACTAGAAAAAATACATACCTGCATAAAACAAGCATGCACCCCAGACATATTCAAAGAAATGTATTAAAAGGGCAAGTATTCAGGACCCTGAGATTACACAACAATGATGAGGATGCACATGCAGCACTTAGTAATCTCAAAAGTGATTTTCTCCAAAGAGGCTATAATACTACTGAGATTGATAAAACAGTCTCTGATGCCTGGAAATTGAGGCACACAAAATGCAGACCATATTTTAATCCAGCCATGGATAATCCTGCTACTAATAGCAATGGTACCTTGCCTATTAATGAGTTTAGAGTAGTGTTTCAGTTTGCCAGCAACATAAACCAATATATTGATGTTGTTAAGAAACACTGGCACCTTTTGCAAGAAGTACCTAATTTAAATGCTATTACCACTGGCATTCCACAGTTTAGCTTTAGGAATAATAAATCGCTCAAACAGCATCTTTGTAATAGAGAGAGACACAAGCCAAATTCTCTTTCCACACGTCAGGGTACCTATCCATGCAGGTCATGTAGTGCATATCCCTACATTTATAGCACAAATACATATACTCATCCAACAAAACAGTTCCATCTGTATTCCCATACATATGCTGATTGTAAAAGTACTGATGTGGTTTATTATGGTTTCTGCAAGAGATGTCCTGTTTTCTATGTTGGCAAGACTAATAGATCTAATTTTGGAACATCTTCGTGATATCAGGAATAGCAAGCATACAAATGCATTAGCTAATCATGTCATGAACACTGATCCCTCACATTCCTTCCAGTTTTTTGTCTTACAACAGATACATAAAAATTTGAGAGGAGGGGATATAGAAAATATTACTGAATGTTGTGAAGAAAAATGGATAATGAAACTTAATGCAGACAAATATCCAGGTCTTAATGGTACCACCTCTCTGGTCCCTTTTTTGTAAGCCAGACGCCTTAAACACAAATAATTTTAAGCATATTTATTGCCTCTTACTTATGAATGAATTTTACATAATTGATTTTTTAAAAAGATTTTTTATGCTTAGTAGAAGCTTATGTTATGTATTTTATCTGATTTATGTTTAGTTTTTGTCTGTGCCTTTAAATGCTCCTTCAGGTATGACATCACTAATTATGCTAATTGGTTTCAAGAGTATTTAAGAAATGAGCTGTTTTAACATTTTGTCTGAAGAAGCAACTGAGTGTTGCGAAAGCGCTTACCACTGTTTTCTTTTGTTTATTTTATTAAGGTATTACAGAGTCCCTGACTCTCATAAATTTCTTTTTAAAAATCCTACTGCTGACTCTGAGGTAATTTCTCAAGGGCCTAAAGGAATTAAAGCAACCTCTGCTAAGAATTCCACCCCCTCAGATAGGGATTCCCGATCACTAGACAGATGGGGTAAAAAAGTATACACCTCTGCTACTCTTGCTATCAGAGCACTAAATTGCCAGTTCCATATGCTAAAATGTCAACAACATACCATGGAATTCCTCAAACAAAAAGTCACTTCCTTTCCTGCTTGTGCAGAATCTAAAGAGTTACAAGAGTTAATGCATTCAGCAAGTTAAGTAACTAAGCACACCTTGCAGTGTGGTTTTGACGCTCTAGAAGCTTCTTGCAGGGCAGCAGTCACCAGTTCTGTCCTTAGAAGGCATGCATGGCTTAAGGAACAGCCCTCGCCAGATCATGTTAGATCTAAATTGTTAGATGCACCCTTGCACAAACACAACTTATTTGGCACTAAGGCAGAGGATGTCTTAAAAAAGATGGAAGAAAAATCTAAATCTATGCAGACAGTTAAGGACTTCTTACAGGTCCAGCCACCCAGGTACAGCAGGCATTGCCTTCCAAGCACTGGTCCTTTCCTACACCCACCAGGTTAGTTCAGCCAAGACTCAGTGGAAGCAGACCCCCCAGACAGCAACCACAGGGAATGCAGAGATCAAAACAGTGGAATTCTTCCACTTCAAAAGCAGGGAGTTCCAAGCCACCCCCTCATGGTAAGAACTCGCAATGACTCTCCTCCCCCACCCCATCCCTCTGCCCACCTTCACTTAACCCTAGGAGGAAAACTCTCCTTTCACGCAAGCACCTGGGCCACCATCACCAGTGACCACTGGGTCCTCAACATAGTGTCCCAGGGGTACAAATTTTATTTTCACACTCTTCCAACTCCAAAAGGGTTCCCAGATCTACCTCCAAACCAGTGGGCAGAGGCGCAAAAGCAATTCCTTTCCCTGCTGTCTATGAGGGTAATAGAGCACATTCCTACAGAACAGAAGGGCCAAGGTTTCTACTCCAGACTTTTTCTGGTACCCAGAAAAGAGGGCACCCGGCGCCCAATCCTTGATCTATCCATTCTAAACACCTTCCTGGTGATACCAAAATTCAAAATGCTCTCCCTCCAGCAGCTGCTGCCCATGCTCTCCAAGGATGCTTGGCTAGCCACCCTAGACCTTAAAGAGGCCTACCTCCACATACCTATCAGGGAATCATGCAGGAAATATCTACGTTTCAGGGCAGGATCTCTGCACCTTCAGTTCTCTGCACTTCCCTTTGGCTTATCTACTGCTCCCAGAGTTTTCACAAAATGTCTGGCTCTGGCTTTTGCAGACAAAGGAATATCCAAATTTACCCATACTTAGACGACTGCCTAATTCAGGCAGACAGTCAGGAAAATCTGCTCAAGCACCTGGCCTTCATAAAGTCCCCACTGACCTCCCTAGGGTACACTATCAACAAAAAGAAATCCAAACAAGTACCCACCCAAAGAATTATATTCCTGGGAGCAAGCCTTGACACAGCATCCCAGATGGCATTCCTTACAACAGAAAAGCAAACTTACCTGACAGCCTACTTCTCTCAACTAGCCACCAGACCCCAGTTATCTGCAAGGAAAATCATGCAAGCTCTGGGGTTCATAGCATCTTGCATTCTACTCATTCCATATGCCAGACTGTATATAAGTAAACTTCAGTGGTACCTAATAAGCCTTTGGTGTCAACACTCTCAAGACCTGGAAACTCTCGTACCAATGATACCTTGCCTCAGGGAAAATTTTCTTTGGTTGGCAGCGGCATGCTCCCACAACAAGGGACTACCTTTATCACCACCTCCCGCCACCAAGACACATCAGACTATGTCTGGAGTGCACACCTGGATGGCAGGTGCATACTGGGCCAATGGAGCCCTCATCAACCAAAAAGAGATGTTAGCTGTCCAGCACGCATTGACAGCTTTCAGGCCCCTTCTCTAACCAAGGGCTCTCCTGATCAAAACAGACAACACCACTGTGATGTGGTATATCAACAAGCAGGGAGGGACTCACTCCTGCCCTCTATGCAGGCTGGCCATGACCCTTTGGCACACAGCCTCTGCCATGCAACTCCACCTGTTAGCACAGTTCCTGCCAGGTTCTCTAAACTCTCTGGCAGACCACTTAAGCAGAAATCTTCTGGACTCACACAAGTGGCAGCTAGACAAAAGAACCTTCACCCTAATAACTCAGAAATACGACACCCCAAAGGTCGACCTCTTTGCCTCCCACACCAACCATTAGCTCAGCAAGTTCTGCACCAGGAAACATCACTGCATGGCTTGGAAAGTGGATGCCCTGTCCTTCCCCTGGGTCAACCTATCGATCTGTGCCTTCCCTCCACTACCTCACATACCCAGGGTACTGCTCAAAATAAGGGAGGAAAAGCCCAGGACGATTCTTATTGCTCCAGACAGGCCTTGCCAGTCTGGTACCCACTGCTGCGCAGCCTGTCCCCACTGCTACCATGGCATCTGACTCAGACATTAACCCTCCTGACCCAGAAGGAAGGAGAATTCATGCATCCTCAATTGCAGACACTCAGTTTGGTAGCCTGGCTTATTCCCTAACCACTGATCAATCTGCCAACCTTGGTGAACAGGTTCTAGATGTTATACATGAGGCTAGATGCCCTAGCACTAGAAAGTCTTATTCTGACAAATGGAAAAGGTTCTGCGCCTGGATTCAGGTTAAGGGAGCCGATACGGCACAGCCCTCCCTCCCTGTCATCCTGGATTACTTAGCTGACCTGCTACACAGTGGCCTCTCTTTTTCCTCTATTAAAATTCATGCCTCTGCTCATTTCTCCACTGAGCAGCCCATTTTCTCACACCCTCTGAACAAACAGTTCCTAAGAGGGGCTAGCAACTTGAGGCCACCGAGAAGAGCACCTACCCCAGCTTGGGACTTTAACTTGGAAAAGCTCACCCTGCCCCCCTTCGAACTAGCATCTTCAGCAGAGTTAAAATTTCTCTCATGGAAGACCGCTTTTATTCTGGCCATCACTTCAGCCAGAAAGGTCTCTGAGCTACAAGCACTCATGGCTGTGGAGCCCTTCATCATCCACCATGCTGACTAGGTTTCCCTCAGGACTAACCCATCCTTCTTGCCCAAAGTGGTGTCCAGTGTGGCTCTCAAACAATCCATTCATTTGCCCACCTTTTTCCCTAACCCACAGAACAAGGGGGAATGGATTCTGCACTCTCCAGATGTGCACAGACAGCTCAGATTCTATCTAGACAGAACCAAATCATTCAGAAAGTTTGATCAGTTGCTGGTTAGCTTTGCTGTAGGGGTAGAGGGCAAAGACATCTCCAAACAAACAATTTCCAAATGGAAAGCACACTGCATCCATTTCTGTTACAAGCAACATGGAAAGCTTCTTCCTAAGGGGGTCAGGACTCACTCCACCAGAGCAGCCTCCACCTCTGCAGCTTTCCTCAGAAGAGTCCCCACCAGGAACATCCTGGAGGCTGTCACCTGGACATCTGTTCACACATTTCACCAAACATTACCACCTGCCTATATTCTCCAAATCCAGGGCAGGCTTTGCCACTGCAGTTTTGCAGGGCATCCTAGCCAACCCCTAGTCTCCTTGACTGCAGTTTTGGGAATCAATACAAATGTGATGACTGCAACAGTGAAACTCGAAGAACATAGTACAGTTGTGTACACTTACCATAAATGTAGATGTTCAAGTGTGTTCACTGTTGCAATCCTGGTTTCTCTCCCTCCACCCCCCCTCTTCTTTCTTCTCTCTCCTTACAAGTGACTTTTCTCTGGTATTTACTTTCTACTGGTGGGGTTCTTCCACCAAAAACCTGGCTCCCACTTGGCTCCTGACAGTTAGGGCAAGAAAAACTGATGTAATGGTGTCAGCTCCCTTACTTTATACTACTGACGACCTGACGTCAGTCCTGAAGCGACAGCAACCGACGCAGAAATACTAAGCCTCTGGTATTCGGGCCGGTCGAGGGCTACCCTGGCAGGGATAACCCAAATGTGATGACTGCAACAGTGAATACACTCAAACACTTACATTTATGGTAAGTGTACACAACTGTACTTTTTGAGGTACTGCCATTCTTCTTCAGCTCGACCTATTTCCTCTTCTACTTGAGGTGCTAGTGTCCCGAGTATTTCCTTGAACTGTTATGCTTTCTCTCCAGTCAACTTCTAGGTCTTCAGCCTGGTCTTTGCTCTCAGTAGAGCCTTCTCCAAATATTGCTTGCAGTTGATTTTGACAACCAGTTTATGCTATGGGCCAGTTGTTTCACTGAGTTTGCAATTGTTGATTCTCCCCAGTGTCCTTTACGTACTTTAAGGAAGTCTACCCGAGTTTCATTTTGGCCACTCATGTATGTGATCTTGCCTTGTGACTGTCTTTCTTTCTGAACCAAGTGTTGACTACTATCAAGATATTTGCTAGACAGAAGTCTAGAATGGTCTCTCCTCCTTTATTAGTGCTGCCCCCACCCATGTTGACCCAGGCAGTCCTCATATCCTGTTCTGCCTGTGCATTGAAGTCACCCATTATTAATACCAATTCCTGTTGTCTTGCTTTATCAAGTAGGTTCTGCAACTGCTGTTTGAATGCATTCTTTTCCTTAGTTTTGCAACCCTGCTGCAGGGCATATCTGAGATTATAATGCTAACCTATCATTAGACTGGAGTCTGACTGCCATGAGTCTGTCACTAATTATGATGACATCCCTTATTGTCTTCTGAACCTTCTCCCTCACTACAATTCCCAAACCATTTCTAGCATGTCCTCTTCCTTAGTAGTAGACTCTGGCTCCCAAGCCAAGTGGCTTTGCTGCACAGCCCTTCCATCTTGCCTTCTGGGTACATAGGATATTCAGCCTCCTCCTTACCATCATGTCATTCACTTCCAAGCTGCATCCTGTCATTGAACCTGCATTGAGTGTAGCAATTCTTAGTTCATATTTGGCAAGTTGATTAGTTTTACATCTAGCTTTTGCTCAACAGAGCTGTCCCAAGTAACCCAAGATGAGCTTCTGGACACTGGCCGGGCCTGTAGCTTATTGACCTAGGGCTCCTGGCTTCATAGCAGGCACACACTGTCCAAAAGGGGCATATACATCCCTCACTCCATTACCATGGGTCTCTGGCATAGGTCTGGTCCTCAAACCAGTTATCACCGGCAAATACCCATGCCCATTTGACCCCATTAGTCAACATGACCAAATCACCTAGTCAAAGGTCGAATTACTGTTTGCATATGTTCCCAGATCCTTGACTATTGGGTCATCTCTTAGCAGTGTCTTATCAATGGAGTAATTACCCTTGGTGGCAGTTTTCCCAAAAGGTACTATGCATTTCTTGGCATTGTTTAGTCCGTGACTTTGGCAGCAGTCATTTATCTGTGTCAGTCACTCTTGCAAAATGTTTGTCTCATGGGGTAAACTGTGATGGCTTCCAATTTGCAGTGATCTGTGAACTTGGTCAACCAAAGGCCCTTGACATAAGCCTTTACCTCTGAGAAGCAGATGCCAAATAGGAATGATCCTTGCATGGAGCCTTGAGGTACCCTACCAGTGACTGGTCAATAAGTGAGGTGGTCTCACCATTCCTGACTTTATGGGCCATGTCTGAGAGTCATCTGGCAATCCAGTGAGCTATTTAGGGGTTTATGCATAGTTCAGTGAGTTTGTCCACTTTGTATTGAATGCCTTAGCCGGTCCAGGTAGGTGGTATGCACCGTTTTCCTCTCGTCCTTTGTATTGATGACCTTCTCAAAGAAGTCCACCATGTTTAGTAGGCTTGACCTTCCCTTGACAAAGCCAATCTTGATTTAATCCAGTATCTGAGGGTTGCCTATGTTTTTGTTGATCATTTCTTTGATATTTTGTTCCATGGCTTTGCATTTGGATTAGTCAGACTAATAGGTCTGTAGTTTCTGGAGTTGGTTGGTGGTCCACCCTTGTGAAGTGTGATAACTGTTGCAGTCCTCCATTTTTGTGTTATAAAGTCTGTTTTGAGGCTGTTGTTGAAAAGTAACTTAAGTGGTCATGGTAGGTCATATTTTAAGCTACTTAGGAAGCATCCCAAATCTTGGGGACCATTGAGGCTGTTTTTGGCCTTAGTGAGCACTGCCCTGACATGCTCCCTGTTAATTGTTGGGGGGGGGGGGTGGTAGTAGGTATTTTGTTGGGGAACATGGTGGAGGGGTAAAGTTTGAGCTGATTTTGTCAGCCAGCAAATTCACTATGTCTCTGTGCTCAATGAAGGTGGCACCATTGGCCTTCAGTTCGGCACACTAATGTGTGCTGCATTCGAGGTTTTAAACATAGCTGTAGTAGGCCTTGTGGTGATCTTTAGACTGTGAGGCTATCTTGACCTAATAATCAGCCTTGTTGGGTTTAATTAGTCATTTTAGTTTCCTGTCTAGTTTAATTAGAGAGCTCCTATCATTATGGGAGTTGCTTTTTCTGATTTTAGCTTTGACCTTTTCCTTTTTGTTATATACCCTGTTAAGGTTAGGATTTCACTAGTGTGGTTTATTTTTAGAGATTGTTTTGGGGTTGCTTCTAGTAAGTACAGCAGCATTGGTACAGCCATTTATATGGCTGTACAGGGTCTCTGAAGAATTCCACAGTTGGGAGAGGCAATGAATTTTGACAAACCATTGCTTAATAGGATGTAGTGTGCTTTTGAATAGTTCCTAACTGTTACAAGGTTTGCTGGAGTTACTGAGTTGATTTTTGTTTCAATGGAGACAGCTGTCTGTGGTCTGACCTCACCAGTGAGAACGTGACCATTGTGGGGTGGGTGCGTTGTTCTTCCATGTTGATGAGTACCAGATCCAGTGTGTTTGAACATGTGGTGGGTGTGCACAATATCTGGTCAAGGGCATTTGTGTTAATAAAGCCCATAAATCGTTGTGCCTGTGAATTTGAGGCAGTGTATGTTTCCCAGTCTATAGATGGGCATTTAATGTCTTCAATGAATAGGGTATTTTGCTTAGTGGTGAGTGTTTGCAGTAGGTCTAGTTACAAGCCGGACATAGAGGGTAACCTATAGTTTGCTACGATATGGTATGGGACTTTGTCTATGGTGATTTACCTTGATGAAGAGACTTTAAAGAGTAGGATTTACTTAATCCTTTTACATGTCCCTACTTTGTTTTATTCTGTTTTGGAAACTTGGTAAGAGGGTGCATTTATAATTAAGGTTATTTACATATGATAAAGTGTACTTTAAAGTAGAATTGTTTTTTGTTTTGACTGTAACCTGTATCTTGATTTGATGTTTTGTTCTTGCAAAATAAAATGCATTTGTATGTAATGGATCCTGATAAGCTATAAATAGTTTGTTGAGCCTTCATCTTGATTTAGATTGTGGCTTATGTGTTTCTATAAATTAAGATGGTCATTGCTTCTTCTTTATAATTTCGTATTGCATTTCTTATTTGTTTTGCACAACTATTTATGGGTTTTATTAACAGAAATGCATTGTTGTCTAAGTTCTTTCAATTTGCACTGTTTGTGACGTTTTACCTCAATGTTACATCCTGTTACAACCTCTATGCTGAAATACACGTTGCTATTGTTGATGCATTTTTTTTCCATACCAAGAAAATTGCTATTTTTACTAGAATATTAGATTTTATTTCTTATTTTTATTTGTTTTTACTTGTATTATTGTATTTGGACCATGTCTTGGAGCTTATCTCCCCAGGCCTCTACTGAAAATGGACATATATCCAGTTAGACTAGCCCAGTCAACAAATGTAAAATAAATAAAATAAATTTGTTATAATTTATTTACTTCCGGTATCCCTTTGTTGCACCAAGCTTCATTAAATAGCTTTTGTAATGTTTATAGAACAACAGCCTGTTTTGAGCATGTTAATGGGCAGATATATTTCAGTTTTTTTTTAAATTCATCTGACAGTTTAGGATGCTTGTTTCTGAACACTGTTTTAGATTTGGCATTTAATTAAGATCAGTGAACATTTTAGCTGTTAGAATGCTGTATGTGTAATATATGTATATTAGTATATGCACAGTATAGAAGTAAGTTTCATGTATCTTTGTTTGTGTGTATATTTGTGTGTTTTTCTGTCTGTCTCTCTCTCTTTATATACACACACACACATACACTTATATGTGTGTGAGCTGCCCTGTGGTGCAGAAGGTAGTGTTGTCGCCTCACAGCAAGACTTTCTCTGGTCTAATTCTCAGCTGGGGTGACTTCTGTGCAGAGTCTGCATATCCTCCCTCTGTCAACATAGCTTTCCCCTGGGTGCTCTGGTTTCCTCCCACATTCTAAAGACATATAGTAGGTGGATTGGAAACTCTAAATTGGGCATAGGTGTGTTTGTGCATGTGAGTGCGTAGTGTGTACCAACTACCATGGCAGGATTAGCCACACAGCGGAGTATACCTTGACTCTAGATGATTGTCACTGTTGAAGTGACACCTCAACTCCATATGCAAAAATGGGAAAAAGGGATTATGAATGGGTGTATGTACATATATTTTTCTATATGTATATAGATCTATTTGTGCACACACCTTCAAAATAAAAAAATCCAGCAGCCAAAGACCAAAATGCAGTGTCAAAGTTTGTTAGAAAACAGCTCCAAACAAACCCAGACTGGTTTCTCAAGCCATACAGCAATGGAATAAAATATCAGAGTCTAAATCCTAGAAGATCCAGCCAAACTGCGTCAAGCAGCAATCCAGCTCGAGGTCAGTTACCGTAGGCTGTAGGGATCCAGAAAATCTATTTGTTGGATATTTGTAGTTTTTCAATACTGGATTTCTTTGTTTTGCTGTAATTGTTTGTGTTGGCACAGGCAACATTGCCCCCCCCCCCTTTTCAAAATGACCAGGAGCAATAACCACAAGCTTCCTCACAGATTGGATGTACTCACAAAGGAAAAGAGGTGTTTGATAAACCCTGACACCAAACTACTGCATATAACTGCTTGGATGACAGAATCTTAATACATTTTAGGCACCTGTTTTCTGAGGATATGCAGCAGGTATGAAAGGAGTTAAGAAAACCTGCAAATAGAAAAGATTTTCTCTAGCTGATGCCAGGACAGGAACCAGCACCCTTTCAGGGCTAGTATTTCTCTGGTTCTACATTACCTCTATTAAGTTATTATACTTTGGCCCATCTTACTCCTTCGTGAAAGGTCATTTCATTTATTTCATTGTGTCTGCCCATGAGTCATCCTCATTCAGTGCGTTCTCAAGTAAAAATGTGATTCATACCAAGCCTTCCAAAAAACAGGTGGTGTCTCACTGAGGTCTTAATTTTATCTTGGAAAAAAAACCTCTTGCTCTGTTTGGACAAACTCAGGCTGACTTGAGTTTATCAGCATGGAGAATATTGTTAATGATTGCTCTGACCTCTCAAGATAATTGTCTGAGTTGCAAGCACTTACTTTTAGTCAACCTTATTTCCCACAAAGATAGGGTTCTTGAGAATTAATCCTTCATGTATGCCTTAAATAGTTTCCATATTTATTTTGAGCTAAGCTATCCAGAACATAAAAACACAAGGGAGAAAGGATAGTCCATACCTTAGATGCCCCACAGACCACTCTGGTACACTCTCCTTATAGAAAAAAAATATTTAAAAAAACTCTATCACTTTTTCATTTCTTGTGAATGTTAGAAAAAAAAGGACAATGCACGTCAAAGCAAATTTTTTCCAAATGTGTGTCTAATGTTATTACCTTTTGTTATACCCACCACAATAAGGCAAATCCAGGCAGGGTCAAGGCTCATTCTACCACCACCTTGGCTTCATCAGTGTTTTTTTTTGGAAAGAGCTGGATTCTGGATGTACACTAGAAGCAGCAACTTGGTCTTCTGTACATACTTTGTAAAAAATACTACAAACCAGTTTCTTTCTCCAGGTATAGGGCAGGCTTTGCTAGGGTCATTCTCATGAGACTCCTGAACCCCTGAACCCCTTATCCTTTCTCTTCTGAGTCATTCTTATCTATGATAATCTATCCATGTAACTAAATGTACTGCAGCACTGATCATAAGGATGAACATAGCATAGTTGCTTAAGTAAGCTTGCCATAACATTAGATGTTTGAATGATCACTGCTGGAGTAGCCACTTCATCCCTCCACCCCATTTATGTATTTATTTATTTTAATTTGCCTGGGTGAGAAACTGTTTGTCTACTTTCCCGTTATCAACCTTTTCAGGGTTTTAACCTCCCTGCCTATGTTGGCATGAAATCCCAAAACGCATCTTTTCTTTATCTCAGCTCAAGCTGACCAACAATATAGGCATGTAGAAGGTGCCCTTGAAGCTTTGGAAGCTGGCCATCTGTTGTATCCTTTGCAGGATGTAACCCATATATCTAAGACTATCGCAGCAGTGATCGTCTGAACATCTGCTGTTCTGGTAAGTTTACTTGCACATCTGTACTTTATCTTTCATAATAACAGAACATGAGTTCACTAGTTATGGCTTTTTACTGTTTATGTTAAGGGTGGTGGTGGTGGGGGGGGGGGGGAGTTGAAGGCATGCCGGTGACTAACATAGCATCTGACATCTTGGTTAATTCTTGTCATTTGTATTTGTTATAGATTTGTGTTCAGTGGGTGTTTTTTTTAACTCTGTAATCATAATTTTCATTTTCAGATTCAAAAAATGAATTGGTTAGTATATATAGAAAAGAGGAAATTATATTGGCAAGTGTTACTGAATTCTACAAATCCTGTTGGTATTAACGACCAACTTTTGATTAATAGTCTGCTCCTGTTGGAAAGGATGCATATTTAGTAATTTTAATTTTAACATGAAGTACTTACGTTACTTTATGTAATTTTACGGTATATTAATATGTGGGGTCATAGCAGTTTTTTATGTGTAATGATGACGTTCACATTACAACAGTGATTGAAAGCACTTATTCTTTATTAAAAATGTCACTAGTTTCTGGTACCTACAAATGTGTTTGTTTTTACTTGTTTATTGAGGATGTGCAGCAGGTGCTAATGGAGGCGAGAAAGCTTGCCACTAGAAAGTCATATAATAGCAAATGGAAAAGGTTTTCTAGTTGGTGCCAACAGCATAACCAACACCCTTTCAGGGCTAGTTGTTGTTTGGTTATATAATAATTGAGTTACTGTTCTGTGGCATTTCTTATTTCTTTATCAAGGTTAATTTGTTGACCATTTCAGCCTGTCTGTTCTTGGATCCTCCTCTTTTAACGTAGTCTCATGTGAAATTGTTTTTGAAAGAGGTTTTATGTAAGAGGCCTCAATGAACATAGCCAGCTTTAGGCACCAGCGAAGACTGTGGTCACTGCGGGTTCCCCTGGTCCTAGGGGGCTCCAGCCACATAAATTATCTTATTTGTATATTCTGTTACATGTTTGTCAAACCAACAAAAGCCAGAACAGGAAACTTGTATACTTGGTAAACTGAGAAACAAGTTGCTCGTGCAGCTAAGATCCACCACAAATAACAAAAAAACAGCTCATGTAGTGCTCCCTCAGTGCAAATACCTCTGTAGTCAGCTCCAAAATAAAGATGACATTTAAATAATTAATGCTGCCAGTATAAAAATTATTTTAATATAACAAGCAAAAGTCAGGTACATAGGTTAAGCACTTTCATCCTTATTTAGCTGTGTTTATTCATTTTTGTTGTGTTTGCTGCAAATTAAAATGAATTTATTTTGTAAATATATTTATTTTTTTGTTTTGAGTGTTTTTGAAGTGAAGAGTTTAGGGAGAAAATCTTTTAATCTCAAGTTGAATTCATACCACAACTATATACAAGATCATCTTTTCCTGTAGAAGGGTGAGCTTGCTGGTTGGGGACAGAGTTTATATTTAATTACATATATGTTCTGTAACACATGAATTTGATTATATTTATATAAAACTGAAATAAAATGAGATACAAAAATGTGTACAAAGTCCTGCCAGTCATTTGTGCATGCATGTAAGCTGCAAGATGGAAGTGTTTTGTAGTATATGGGAATAACTTTTTATCAGTATAGCTACTTTGTCAATATTCAACAACTCCAAAAATGTATATAGTAAATATTAAGATGAATTGTAAATGTATTTTCATGTATAGATAAAAGCATGTCATATTAAATTATATAAAGTAGTGTTGAGTGCAAATAGCAATATTACAGCAGAAGGATTTGAACAGAAGGAAGCATGAGAAATTGACAAAGAAAGCCTTTCCATGTGGACATTCATCAGAATATTAGCCCTTAAGAGTTGAAAATTGTTTGGGGTTTGACAACTTATATAGACAGTGAACTAACTTTTGACCAACACATGTCCATTGTTGTAAGAAAGCCCTTCTACATTGCAAGCTTATGAACAAAGGGATAGTGTCTAGATCTAGGGATGTCATTGTCCCACCTTACTCAGCCGTCATTTGGCCAATAATTGAATGTAATACCCCCTTTGGCATATATCTGTGTGGGCACTTGAAGCAACTGGAATGCCGACAGAGATACTTTACTAAAAGGATACCATGCATAAGCAGCATGTTCTACATGAACTGAGTCAAAGCCCTGTCACTATACTATGTATCCTAGAGACTGTAAAGTGGTGACCTGTGTCTGGCATGCCAGGCATTCTCGGACCCATTACTGATGGATTTACAGCACATCAGCAAGTGAAGTAGCATCAGAAATACTCAGTCTAGGGATCTAAACCTCTTCTACAACATCAGTTGGAGGGACACATATATGTCACAGAGGATACCACTGCTCTAGAACAGACTCCCCATCTTCTTAAAGAAAGTTCATCCCTACACATTTTCAAGTGCAACTTAGATCTATGGATGGGAAACAATTTACCCTATGACTGTTCGGTACTACAAATGGACAGAGAGTCAGCTCCTAAATGCATTATCCCATGCAGGGTCCCCCTCAAATTATTTATGGTATGGTGTCAGTTATTCTTATTAGGGGTAATATATAACTGTCGACCACGGGATGGGTAAGGCATTTCTATAACCTAATGGGATAGGTTATTTTGAGCACAAAAAGGGAAACTGGCTAGGCTTAAAATGGCCTGCAAAGACTGCTAGCCTAGTACTTCCTTTTTCCTTTGTCCCTGATAGGTTCATAAGTAAGTAATAGTGTTGATTGAAAGAGTGACATCTCCAATACTGATTGAAGAGGAAAAAATTACAGTAACGATAGGTTGTAGAAAAAAGATTTATTGCAGAGGAAGAGGGTTATGCTGACAAGTATTTATATTCTACCTAAAGCCGTTGTTATGGAGCTTAAGATGATTTTTGGAGTAATAAGCTTTTAGCACTGAATATTTATTAATATTGTATATTATTTTTGGGAGGAGTGGGGGGGGGGGGCTTATTTGCAATATTGAGGATGTATCAAGGGACCTAGAAGGGAGAACATAACAAAAGAGTAGATTTCTGAAGAAGTACATGAGGATATTTGGTATGAAAGATAAGAGTTCAGTATCAAGAATTCACATATTATCCCTCAAGATGAAATAACCGAGTTAGACTGGATAAAAATTATATTTCACTTGCCCATGTATATTTAATTGAAAGCACTGATGCCATTTCAAAATCTGGATCGCATCATGCACCCGTAGAAATAAGATAAAGATACAGGATAATGATGTACAGTTTTAACATTGATGACCTTGAGTAGCATACTATCTTCACCTAGAATGATACCACAATACAAAGACAAAATGATCAATTTCAAAAATTGGCTAAGCTTCTGGTGTCATTCTAAGGGGATCCAGTATCTGTCTGCCTGGGATGACATGATAGACAAGCCTCGCTGTTTTGTCAGAGATGGGTTGCACCTGTCACCCCTAGGTTTTCGAATACTGGCCAAGGCTCTTGCCGTCCCCATTGTGCCTTTTTTAGGCAAGGCTCAAAGGACAAACCAACCACCGTAACCAGCACAGGTAACAAAAAACTAAGGGTACTGCTACTCAACACCAGAAGTCTCAACCTCAAAATGCACACACTTGAGGCTCTCCTCAGCATGGAGAAAATCGATGTTTGTGCAGTGACAGAAACCTGGTTCAAGAGAGTACCCCAGCACTGCCAGGTTACAATTCATACCATACCTTCCGGCCTCAGTTACCAGATCGCAGTACAAAGGGCGGAGGTGTATCCATATTCATCAAGGATACCCATATCTCCAGGTTAGTAGCACAGCATGATGCCCCAGAGATTATCCATGCGCAACTATCAGCAGGCAAAAACCACATTTCAAGTCATAGCCAGTTACAGATCGCCCACCATGTCCCAAGTTGCTCACTCTGCATTCCTTGAGACATTGGAAAATATAAAGGTCCTACCCAACACAATAATCTTGGGTGATTTCAGCTACCCTGGTATAGACTGAGCGAACTACCAATGTTCCAACTCCTATGCTCAGCGATTCATAGAATTTATAAATTCAAATGCCCTTGAACAACTAGTATGTTCCCCCACTAGAGGGGACAACATATTGGATTTAATCATCACAAATATGGGTGCCCATTGTACCACACATGTTATCACTCCCTCCTTGGTCAGATCCGACCACAAACTGTTAACCCTGGACATCCTCACCCCTCCACATCCCCCAGTCAAAGAAACCATAGTCAAAAACCTTTCCAAAGCAAACTTCAAACTACTTGCATCCGAAGTGGAAAGCTTCACTATTCCCTTGCAGAAGGATAATGATATCCAGGATGCGGAATCCTACACCAAGGCACTCTATATGCATCTTCAGGATTGCATGGACCGTGCTATCCCAAATAAAACCAAGACTCCTTCCTCAAGCAAGAAGAAACCAATCTGGTGGACCCCGGCCATAAGCAAACTTTACAATAAAAGGAGGAGACTTATACAAAAAAAGGCCAAACCTCAAGTAGAAAAATCATCTCTGATCAGCATTAGTAAGAAATTGAGGGCCCTCATCAAGTCAACTAAAGCTAATTTTGAAAAGAAAGTTGCCAAGGATGCCAAGGATAACCATAAGGACTTCTATGACTACATCAAAACCTAATTGGCAACACTCAGGTCTGTTTTGAGCTAGTACAAAATGGAACAAAATACAGTGACCCTTCTGACATTGCCAACATCTTGGCTGACAGGTTCAGTGCAAATTCCCCCCCCCCCCTCCTCACCACCTACAGGGCCTATTACCATTCCAGGGGATTGTGTAAGTCCAATTATTACTGATACGTTGGTTAACAAGGCTCTATCTAAAGCTAAAAACACTGCCTCCATGGGACCAGATGGTGTCCCAGGCTGCGTCATATGCGAGCTCCAAAAGGAATTAACCCCGCATCTTAATACCCTGTTCAGTCTCAGCCTCTCCACAGGATATGTGCCCATAGAATGGCGCACTGCAATGGTGGTCCCGCTACACAAGGGTGGGGCCACAACTGACCCTGGGAACTACCGACCAATAAGCCTGACCAGTCTGATCTGTAAGGCTATGGAGTGAATTATTATGGAACTCATAAATGGAGAGCTTGGGAACCTCCAGTCACTGGACCCCACACAGTTCGGCTTCGTCAAGGGCAGATCATGCCTCCTGAACCTGGTGGATTTCTTTGAGACAGTTACTCAGGCTGTAGATAAGGGAAAGGAGGTACACACTGCTTACCTTGACCTTGCTAAAGCATTTGACACCATTCCCCATTCAGGTATTATTGATAAGCTCACCAGTCTGGGCATAAACCCTTATGTCACAAGATGCATCGCAAACTGGCTCTCAGACAGATCCCATAAAGTAAGAGTAGCGGGATCTATGTCCGAATCCAGACCAGTAACGAGTGGTGTGCTTCAGGGCTCTGTCCTATGGCCCCTCCTGTTTGGCATATACTTCTCAGAAGTACAGGCAAGCACGGAAGGGCTGTGGCTGACTAAGTTTGTGGATGACTGCAAACTGGGTGCTATAATAGAGTCTCCGGCTGACATGGAGATCCTCCAGAAGGGCCTAAATGAGACTGATGCATGGTGTCAAAGCCGTGGTCTCAAGCTAAATGCAAAAAAATGCGTAGTAATCCCCTTTGGAAAAAACAGAGTACCCGCAAACTACAACATAGGAGGTAATCCCCTGAAATCTGAAGAAGAAATAAGGGATCTAGGGACCCAAGTAGATAGCTTTCCTTTGATAACCATGTTGCCAAAGTGGTTAGAAAATCCTTCTATGTGACCCATCTGATCACGAAAGGGTTCGCATCAAGATCTAAGGATGTAATGGTGCCCCTCTACTCTTCCGTCATCAGACCCATTATTGAGTACAATGAACCAATTGGAATGTACCTTGCTAGACATCTCCAGCAGCTGGAGAGACCACAGAAGTACCTAACCAAGAGGATTACTGGCCTAAAACAGTTGCCCTATGCAGCACGATTGAAAAAGCTAAGACTGTTCTCTGTTGCATACCGCTTTCTCAGAGGCGATCTCTGTATAACGTACAGAGCTGTGTCCAACCCAGAATTGTTGAACATGCTCCATCTTAGCAAAACCAAATCTACTCGAACTACACGCTCTAGGGATATAAACCTCAACACAACAATGAATTGGACATGCTGGAGGGATAGATTCCCTTCACAGAGACTTCCCTTACTATGGAACAGGGTCCCGATCTACATAAGACAGAGCCCCTCACTATCACTCTTCAAGAGGAACCTTGATGAGTGGATGGGTACCAGAAAGTTCATACTGGGGATCACACCAACAGCACTACTAGATAGGGGCCAAGGGTCTAGGGAACTACTAAAGGGGCGGTGAATACCGCACAATGTGGCTGGGCTAATATATGCCTTCGGGCAGATAGCCCAGTACCAACTTATGAACCTATGAACCTATTACCAACTTACCTGCTAAGATAGAGGAATTTAAGAAATGGCTAGCAAGTACAATTCAAAAATTATTAGGGAATGTATAAATAATTGCCAAAGGGATAGCTAGTGATGCAGATGAAAAGCATATAGGCTTTAGGAGCATGGTAGAATCACAACAGGAAAATATATGTGAAAGGAGTGATAAAAATGTTTGGAACAGTTGACAAAGATTAAATTATTACAGAAGAAAGGGAATCTTACTGAACAAGAAGAGGAGTGACTTCATATTGTTAAAGGGAAAATAAGGGAGTCTTTGGTTAATACGCATGAATTCAGAAAGGTTGCTATTAATCAAGTATTTTTGATAACTTTAGAGTAAAAACATGTTTAGGATAGCGACTTAGGAAACAGAAACTAGAGAGAATTTGTAAGCCAGTCAACAGAGATCCTGTGAAATGTTATGAAAATCTGTATAAAGTAGGGAAATGAGTAAAGCAAGAAAAGGCACAAATGGAAATATTTATGAAAGACTTGGTTATGTCAAAGACAGATGAAGATGAAACTTGGTACTTAATATCTGAGATAGGAAGAGATGAGATAAAACATTGATTAATAATCAGTCAGCAGGGATTTCTCTAGGAACAAATGGTATTCCTGTAGAGATTTGGAATTCAAAAGGGAAGAGAGTGATAAAGATCTGGAATGCTTTAACACCATTTTAAAAAGGGGGGGGGGCGCATTTTGGAAGATAGCAGCAGTGGCTATATTAAAAAGATGATAAAAATCCTTCAGTTCTGGCTCCAGATACACCTATTTTGATTTTTAACATTGATTATCAAGTGTTGGTTTGTAATTAGCTAAGACTATAGCAAAGATATTGCCAAGATTAATAGATATGGATTGGTATGTTTTAGTGGAGGGGAGGCAGACATTTGACAACATCAATAGAGAAATGATGATCCAGAGGGAAGGGGAGGATACGAAAACACCACTATTGGTAGTTGGCCTTTATGCAGAGAAAATATTCAATAGATTAATTGATGAGTAGGCAATGGTAGCATTTACAGTCCCTGATGGAATACTAGGATTAATAAAAAGGATGTATGAAGGGTCAGAGGCTCATTTCTGACGGGCTGTATTTGAACAGAGGAAACAGACAAGGATGTCCTCTTTCTCATTTTTTATTTGCTCTATAGTTAGAGCTGTTAGCAAAGAGATTCACAAGTTCAAGGATATAACTGGCGTTGTAATCAGGAAAAGTTAACCTTATTTGCAGATATTTTGTACATCTAAAATCCTGAAAAAAAGATGTTTCAGCATTGTGGAACATTTTGAAAATTTTGTGTCTTTTCAGGATATAAAATAAAGAAATATATGCCGAAAGCTATAGCAGTAAACTATGCACTACATTTGTGAATTGGTTCAGCAGTACCCATACATATGAAGTCCTGCTAATATAAGCAGCAAATGGATTATTAAACAATTGTATTGTAGAAGCTAAGGATATGTGAGAAGACACGAAATAGAAGATCATACAAAAGCTAAGAACCTGGAAGCTCTTCATTTAGTATATGGATAGTAAGATAAAAGCAGTAAAACTGTTTTAATCCATTTAATTTTATATACAAGTCAAGTGTACTTCTATCAACCAGGGACATTCTGGATGACAGAGTTGAATGAATTTATTTGGCAGGGCAAGAGGCTAAGATTTAAGTGGGATAAGTTGATTCTCACCATAGAACAAGGTGATTTATTGTTACCTAAATTGAAAGGTACTTTAAAGCTAACCATTTAAGGCTCATGTACATAACACAAGCAAAAGGTTATAAGTCAGTATGGAAAAGGATAATGAAACCTTTGGAGGAGTTTGAGAGACTAAGAGTTTGCATGCAAGTCTTTTAAGGAGAGTAGAAGCAGCAATGTATAATATCATGGTCATAAAGTAGCTGAAGGTATCCTAAGAGATTTTATCCATAGGGTTGTCTGTAAATAAAGGTATAGAAAACTGGCAAAATTTCATCTAGGAAATTGGCAAGTGAATCAAGGTGTTTGGGATTAAATTGCTCTGAGGGGAGTGGGATGAGGCAGGAACTTGAAGTGTAGTTGAAGATTTCTTCCTTATCGGGGACTGAACAATTTATAAGCAAACAGAATAGGATGGAGTGAAAAAAAGCTCTGCTAGAGTTTTTAGTTGAGTCTAGAATGGACGATGCTGTTAAAAGGAGTAAACAGTAGTGTATATAAAATACTGAATGTAAGGATAAGAATAAATCAGAGAAGTTTAGACAAAATTAGGAAAAAGAAATTAGAAAGGCAAGCTACAAAGATACAATTAGAAAAAAAAAAATGTAGGGCTGCCAAGTGATGCAAATGAGTCCTGAAGGTTTAGGATTTATGCATGCATGTTTTTGTATAGCTATTTTTAAACCCCGGTTATACTTCAGAGGATTTTTCCTCAGATAGATAACACATATTGAGGATGTGATGGGGAAGTGAGAGAAAACTGGCAAGCTGGTTTATCTTAAAGATTCCATACAGATGTTTTGAGGTGCGACATAGGATGTAAATTGCCTAGGTACAATAGGCCTTACTAAGTTTAATGTTTTTGTTTGCCAGAAAATAATTACTGCAACATTAAAGTCAAAATCTAAGGCAACATTAACAATAGATGTTATGTTGTCCTATCTCGCCTTCATTCTTTCTGGTTAGGTTTGGAACCGAGCATGGGTTCCGACTCGGCCGATTACGAAAGCTCTAGAGCTTCCACTGGCTCGAGGCTAAACCCTATCCCATCATGCTTAGGGAACATAACCCAGATCTTGTTTGCCGCTAAACTAGATTGGGTGCTTCTCACAAGGCTTAGGCTAACCGAAATACTTTCTGAATGTTATTCTGTTATTTCTAAATATTTTGTATAAATATTTTGTATAAATATTGTTGTTTTTGTTAATTGCAGTGTATTTAGGATTCAGCTTGTGGTGAATTCCTAAGTTTTTCACTTGTTGCATTTTGTTGTGGCTGGCTGTCACTTTTGTTAGAACTACAACTCCCTATTCCATTCTCTAAAACTTTATTTTATCCTTAACTAACCCATTTAAGTTAGAGGGTTCATCTTTTCTTGCTTTCCTTCTTTAGCCCATTTAAATTAGAGGGCTCCTTTTTTCTACTTCCTTCCCTTCCTAAGAGGTTTCATCATTTAAGTTAGAGACATCTCTGGCTGGAGGAGATCATCGTTTTAGTTAGAGACCTCCTCTCCAGCCCCTTTTCTCTTCCCTGCATGACTGTAAAAAAAAAAAAAAAAAAAATTTGAGTAGCAGATTTATATTTACCTTTTTATAGTGTGGTGTGTTTAATAGTTTTGATAGTTTTGGTAGCCTTGTTATTATTATCATTTATCTAGTTTCCTGGGTAGTGTTTGTTGTTGTTTATCATTATGTCCAAGGAAGGAAAAGAAGTGAAGCAGTCAGGCTTCAAAAAGTGTGATTCCTGTTCTCAGAAAATGTCTTTAACCGATGGGCACACTAGTTGTATCTACTGTTTAGGTGGGGTACACCTTCAAGACTCATGTTCCATTTGTCATGGGTTTAGTTCTAGGGTCCTGCAGGAACATAAAAATAAACTTATAGTCAGTGGATTGCTTAAAGTTCCATTTGCTGAGGCACTAGAAGGGAACCAGACCTCCTCCAAATAATCTCAAATCCCCAAAGTCTGACAAGTCAACAAAAAGAGCTTCTTCTTCAGCTGCTGCTTCTGAGCCACCAAAAAAGCAATGTAAGGATATGACTTTGGACCCGAAGGCTTTCGTGCCTAAAAAGTCTACTCCTTCGGTTCCACACGTTTTGTCGGAACTGACTAGGAGCTATATACAGAGCCGTTCCCCAACCTTGGAGCTAGTCTCCTCAGTCACCTATTTTACAGTCGGTGGTTGGTAGTGTCAAATCCTCAACCCCATCCTCTCGACCCTCCAGGAGTCTGTCGGATGATGACATGGAGTAGGTAGTCAGGAGGTTGCTTCGGACTGTGGCTCTGGCCAAGATCCTTTCGAGTCCAGCCCAAAAGGAATGGGAACTGACAACGGGTAAAGCCTCTTCTTCTGTTCCTCCTCCGACCCCAGTGGTTTTGGAGCCAGAGTGCTTGGATGTGGGGTCCATATTATTTCTTCAACAGCTTAGGTTGTCGAATGCTCAGTGATAGACACCTAAGCACTGAAGTTTCAAAATCACGAACAGCCATATAAGCAAATTCTTTCCTCGGGGATTTGCCCTTTCCCCAATGTAGAGCGATCTTGGAGTTGGTACATTTACTTGGGGGGGGCACAGCCCCCCTCGTCGGGGGTGTGGGGGCAAAACCCCCCACTATATTTAGGTTGAAAAGTTAATTGACTGCTTAGCAAATTCTTTCCCGAGGAAAGATTTTGCGTATATGGCCGTTTGTGATTTTGAAACTTCGCTTAGGTTTCGATCATTAAGCATTCAACAACCTAAGCTGTCGAAGAAATAATATAGACCCTTGGATGTGTTTGTGGTGGAACCGTCTGGTCTGAAACTCACCCCAGGGTTTTCGGTCCCGAATTCTGCTCCAACCTCTTCGGTACCATCTTCTGTCGTAGGGTCTGGGAGCTTAACCCTCCCTCATCGGATCCAGTGATGAGAGTTGGATCGGACCCTTGTCAGAGCAGAATCTGCTTCTTGAGGCATCGGCACGGTTGAGTCCGGCGCCTACATCGGCCTTGGAGCCCACCTTCTTGGTATGGGAGGAGTTTCCTGACTCTTCAGAGCCGGAAGCTCCCTTGGACCCAGGTCATGGTGCCTTCGAGGTGATGGAGTGTGCTGTCACCCCTGACTGCTCCACTCTTGGATCCAAGCACTCTTCCCCCAAAAGTACCGGTGTCTGCCTCTCTACCATCCCTCCCCCCAGGCATAGAAAACCGATGCCCCATTGGGTGACTCTCTTCTGAAACCTCCCCAGAGGACCCCTCCAGGGAGGTCCCGCAGAAGAAAACACGTAAGAGTAAACATCTAAACTCCCCTGAGGAGTCTTTCACTTCAGATATGGACTTAGTTGATTCAGAAGGATCCCCACGGTCACCCTCTGAGGATGTCTCCTTCTCAGACATCCTAGAGATCCTGAAGCAGAGAGGTGGCTGGAAGACCCTTACCCCTTCTGAAGATGAGTCAGTGTACCTGGAGACATTTCGCTCTTGACCCTCCACCTCTTGGGTGTCTCCGCCTTTCGATCAGCTTCTTGATGTTGTTAGTCGAAAGGCATGGGGCTCTCCAGAATCCTTGGAACTGTTCCGAGGAGGGCCAACAAATTTATAACTGCACCATCGGACAAAGACTTCTTAACCAAATGTTAAGCAGATGCTATGGTGGTGGTGGTACCCACCAAAAAGGAGTTAGCTGAGACTTCATCTGTCCATCCGCTGAGTAAGGAATCTTGAACGATGGACAGGTATGGGAAGTGTATGTTCTCGTCAGCGGTTTTTACACTCAGATCTCTGAACCATTTGTCCCATTTTACCCAACGTCAGAGGGATCTTCTAAAGGAGCTAGGTGATACCCTCCAAGTTCCACAGCTGGCGGGTTTCCAGACAAAGTGACCACCCAGCTTGCTACCTTAAATTCAGTATTCAAGTCCTCTATGTGGCTAATTTTTTATGCAGCCAGTGATGCGAGTAGGGCAGCTGGTACAGGAATCTGTCTGAGGAGGCATTCTTGGATGCGCCTTTGTGAATTTGCTGAGCCCTTCAAGTCTTCCTTCACTAACGCCCCTTTTGAGGCTAGTCCTTGTTCGGGTCAAAAGTTAAAGAGAATCTGACCAGGTGCGAACAAGAAGGCAAAACTCTGTCTGCCGTGGGAGTACGTTTTTCGCTCCCTACCAGGCCTTATCCCAAAGGCCAGAAGGGCGGGAAAATGTGGTTCTGTAAATACCAAAGAGCTTCGCCAGATTCACGTGGTGAATCTTCCCCCAGAGGCAGAGGGGGAAATAACAATGGAAGTCGCCAACCTCTCGGCAGAGGGGGGGGGTCCACAAAATCAGGGCAACAGAGATACGTTCTCTGGCAGACCCTTCCAGCGCTCCTGAAAGGAAGCCCCCCTGTCTACCTCTGGAGACAGTCGTAGGCAGACTATCTCTGTACCTAAAAGCCTGGCTAAACATCACTCAAGACAAACTGATACAGTCAGTAACATCCAGGGGATACAACATATCCTTCTCCACCCTACCCCAACAAACAAGATCAGTCCCAGACATTCCACCCTGTCAAAGGGATGAAGCAGCCCTGGAGATACAAAGGTTGTTAAGAAAAAGAGTCATCCAAGAAGTCCCCGCAGACCAAATCAGATCCGGAACTTACTCAAGGTTCTTCTTAGTTCCAAAGAAAACAGGGGACTGGAGACCCATCTTGTATCTTAGCAGGCTGAACAAGTCCATAAAAAAAATCAAAATTCTGGATGATGACACTGCAGTCTATACTCCATTTTCCGGGACAAGACAATTGGATGTGCTCAGTCGATCTCCAGGATGCATACTTCCCTATAAAAATGGACAGATGATCCAGGAGACATCTATGCTTCCGGATGGGAGCTAGTCATTACCATTTCCAAGCTCTGCCCTTTGGTCTCACTACAGCCCCCAAAGTGTTTAAGAAATGCATGGTAGTAGTCATGGCTCACCTGAGGCATCTAGGATTCCAGGTGTTTCCATACTTAGATGACTGGCTTCTGACTGCCACCACCGAGCATCTACTAACCAAAGCAAGAGACACCACCATTCATCTATGCTCAGAACTGGGCATTACCATAAATTTCGAAAAATCTGCTTTGTTGTCATCACAGCATATTACATTCATAGGATCTTAGTTAAACACAGAAAACATGGTAGCAACACCACCTCACAAAAGGGTACAGAAACTGGGCCATCAAGTGTCCATCTTACTCTTGAGAAAGAAAGTACAGATTAAATTTGTTCTAATGGTCTTAGGTACCATGGCAGCTACTATAATTCTAGTACCTGTAGCACTTCCCCACATATGAGAGTCCTACAGTGGCTACTCTTCACTCAATGGTCTATGCAGGAGCTACCCATGTCCCACAAGATCTTCATAACAGACTCCTGCAATAAAGACCAATGCTGGTGACTTCAATCCATGCAGGTAACTCTGGGCAAGCCATTCATTCTCCCTCAACCAGTAGCCACAGTGACCACGGATGCTTCCCAGATAGGGTGGGGGTGCATTACCTGGGAAAGACTGTCCAAGGAACTTGGCAGGAACACAAGTACCACTTACACATCAATGTCCTAGAGGTGAGAGCGGTACTTAGGGTGATTCAGGCATTCCAGAACTCTCTTCCACCAGGGACAATTGCAATATAGACAGACAATACATCGGTAGTGTGGTATATCAACAAACAAGGTGGAACCAGATCCTAACCCCCGTGTCGAGAGGCTCAAAGATTATGGCAATGCGCAGTCTCTTCTCAACGTTTTTTGATTGCAGCGCATACTCCAGGGAAATCCAACGTGATAGCGTACATATTGAGCGGAACAAATCTAATGCCTCACAAGTGGTCCCTAAAACAGGAAATTGCAAACCAGATTTTTCGCAAGTGGGGCCAGCCTTGCTGCGAGCTGTTTGCCATGTCTATGAACTACAAATGCAGCAGCTACCTTGCCCTAATCCCCCCTCCGGGGTAGTCACCAAGGGATGCACTCATTCACCATTGGTCCCCGGGACTCCTTTTTGCCTTTCCCCCATTTACACTAATCCCCAAAGTTCTACAGGAAAACCAAATCGTTGAGTTGCAGGTTAGTACTCATCACTCAGTACTGGCCTTGTCAAATCTGGTTTCCTTTCCTATGGGCCCATCTCTGAGAAGAGCCGTGGATTCTGGACCCAGTACCAGATGATCTGACTCATCAGTCAGGAACACTCCATCCCTCTATCCAAAACCTCAAAATGACAGCTTGGCTGCTCCACTTCCAGTCTTAGACAGGCTTCCAGACATATCCTCTGCAGTGAGACACATTTTAATTTCATCTCATAAGACAGCAACTAGAAAGCTTTATGCTAGCAAATGGAAAAAGGTTTTCTTGTTTGGCTTCTAAGAATTACATAGACTCCTTCACAGCCCCCGTAAGTACAATTTTAGATTTCTTAGCAGAAATGTTTGATGAAGGCACAGCAGCAGCTGCCATACGAGTACAATTAGCCGCCATATCTAACTACCACATAGGAGACATGGGATCAAAAATAATGTCTGACAGATTGTGCAAAGCCTTCCTGAGAGGTACATTTTTACTAAGGCCTCCAATAAGGGAACCACCACCTCCTTGGGACCTCAATTTGGTACTGTCTACTCTGATTCTCCCACCATACAAACCAGCTTCCTCTTGCCAACTAAAATTTCTAACCTGGAAAACAGCCTTTTTGGTAGCCATTACTTCAGCTAGGAGGGTTTCAGAACTTCAAGCTGTGTCCATACACTCTCCCTATTTAGTTTTTCACAAAGACAGAGTCTCTCTTAGAATTCCTCATTCCTTCCCAAAGTATGTTCTGAGACCAACTTGAATCAATCCATTGACCTGCCTGTTTTCTTTACAAACTATGATAACAAGGCAGAATATGTGCTACACCAGTTAGATGTCCATAGGCAGTTACGCTTCTACTTGCATAGAACAAAGGAATTTAGAAAATCTGTACAATTATTTGTTTCCTTCTCAGATAACAGGAAAGGTACACCAATTTCAAAAGTTACCTTGTCAAAATGGCTTACTGACACTATTACCCACGCATATAACTCTCAACATAAACAACTGCCAGGAAAGATTAGAGGCCAGCCAACAAGAGCTAATGTGAACTTTTGTTGCAGATTTGAAGGTGGTGATTTAGTAAAGATGTTTAAAAATCCAGGTATATAAAAATAAAATGAAGCTGCAATTTACATGTCAACATTTACATTACTGAACAGCTGTGTGCCTTGTGATTTTTAAGTCAAAGTCAGTCTTTTACTTATTTGAAGCAGTTTTATTAAGAGCTTATAGCCTCTTGTATCAGTTGCTGTCTCTTTAAACAATAACATTGAAATAAATATTTTTTCACTGATGTGTTCCTTTTCCTTGAGCACTTTATATATATATATCAAACCAAGTTTGACATAATTTCTTTACACTTGGGCAGCATTTTTATAAATTTGTTTATACCTAATTTCTTCATGGAAATTTATTTAATTCTTTTAGAGCAAGATTCATGACTTCTGAGACTTCCAAGATGGCTACACATTGAGTAGCAGCTTAATTCTAGCTCTCCCAGTGTGAAAACAAAAACTGAGCAGAGAAGGCCAGTAGACTTGTGTGTTTATTAGTAAATTTCAGTGACTGAATAGTACGTATACTGCCTTGATGCCAGGAGAAAAGAAATACAGAGGACCTGGAGAAAAATCAGCTACAAAAAGTGAGGAAGAAACACTGACTGGGGAAAGTTCTGCAGCTGTTCAGCAAAAAGCAATGCAACCTCCAGATATGAATTTCAGTTACCTACAGGAAGATACAAGACAATTACACACAGACCTGGTTAAAATAAACAAAACACTGATTGAGTATATCAACACAAACTTCAAAAGGCTAGAAAAAAATGGAAGAATCTTTAAACAAATAATGTGAAGTTGTTAAATCTCGCCGGTTATTCTCACTGATGTGATCGGAGCCAATCCTCGGCTCCAACACGGCCGATAGTAAAGCTCAAGGTTTGCCAGTAGCTCAAGACCAAGCCCCTTATCCCACAATGCACTGCTGGAATTACCTCAGATCTAGTTTGCCGCGGCAAGAGAGCTCTCGGTGATCCAGCTAGCTCTGACCATTTGTGATAAAAAAAACCAGCAGGTTTTATAAAAAAAAAAAACCTTTCTTTTGTTTTAGAGTTTTTCATAAGATAGTTCTGTGTTAGTGTTTGAAAAATTAGATAATTGAATCTATAGTTTTGGATAGTTAGTGCCCTGTTGGCTTAGTTGTTTTGTGTGGGCCTTTAGCCCTATTTAGACTTATTAATCTTTTTTCTATTAGTCAGGGTTTTTCTCTGTGGGCCTCTTTAGCCCTGTATTTGTAAACTATAGTTAATTGTTATAGATAGTGCCCAGATTGGGCTTAGTTGCTTTGTGGGTCTTTACAAGTTAAGTAAGGACTTTATTGTCTTAGTTTTTGCAGTATACTACTTTGTTTTACCTTAACCATGTCGGATGACAAGGAAAAAGCGCATCCTAAATCAGGATTCAAGAAATGCCCAGATTGTGGGCAGAAAATGTCCTTCACTGACGGGCACATTCAGTGTGTCTACTGTCTGGGGGCTAAACACCTCCAAGACACTTGCAGCAGTTGCCATTTCTTTTCTTCAAGAGTCCTCTTGGAGAGAAGGAGGAAGCTTATAGACAGGGGATTACTGCAGCATTCCTTTTCTGAGGTGTGGAGTAGCCATGAGGGTACTAGCACGTCCTCCAAATCCTCAAAATCCACAAAATCTTCAAATCCCAAAGTGGCAAAAAAGGCAAAAACTTCAGAGGGAGGGCCATTGGTTCCACAGACCTCGGAACCGAGTGTACCTTTGATTCGGAGCCAGCTCTCAGTATTGGAGCCGGTCTCTGAAGTTCCGTCTTCTCTTCTGCTCCAGTCAGCACCTTTGGTGCATTCATCTAAGTCCTCAGTTAGCCTTTCAGATCTGGACATGGATGGGCTAGGGCAGAAGCTTTTACAGGCACCAGGACTTGCCATATTGTTGTCGGCCCCGACCAGCTTGTTGGTGCCGAAGACCATGGAACCGGATTTGTCTACTCCTCCTCCGAGCCGTACTGGAATCTCAGAGCCAAAGGAGACTGAACCGATGATTGTCGAACCCTTGGAGCCGATACCCGCACTGGTGTTATCGGCTCCATCTACTCGGATGTCCTTGGCACTGACCGAGAATTCTAGGAGCCGACGCTCTCCCATCGGGTCCGTGGAGGATAATCGAACCGATTTGTCTGTGCCAACTCCTCCTCTCGGGGCTTCGGCTCGAATGAGCTCGGCTCCTACCTCGGGCTCAGAGCCCATGGTTTCTGTGCGGGAGGATCGGACGATACTCTCGGGTCCATCCACTCCTCGTCAGAGCCATGGTGCCTTCGATGCTATGAGGAGAGTTTTGTCTCCAAAGACAACATCATCATCAGTTCGGCCTTCCCTCTCCCCTCAAGCTCCTGTGTCTGCTTCTTTGTCTACCGGTCCCCCAAGCATAGAGACCCTGAGCCTCAAGTACCCCCACAGGGCATTCCCTGCTCTTCTGAGACCTCCCCAGATCTCCCCAACTGAGGAGGTGCCCAGAAAGAGACTGTGCAAGAGGAGGCACTTAGACTCCCCACATGAGTCTTTGACATCTGACATGGACTTGGATGAATCAGAAGGGTTCCCTCGATCCCCCTCTGAGGATATCTCCTTTACAGAGATACTAGAGATCCTTAGTCAGTGGGACGATTGGCAGTCCAAGACCCCTACTGAGGATGAGTCAGTGCTATTGAAGGCTTTTGGGTCTCAACCTTTCACTTCTTGGGTGTCTCCGCCTTACGACGAGCTCTTGGAACTGATCTCTCGTAAGGCATGGGAGTCAATGGAGGCCATGGAACCTGTTCCTCGCAAGCCCAATAAATTCATGTCTGCCCCAGTGGACAAGCCATTTTTGACAAAGGGAGTGCCTGTTGATGCCATGGTGGTAACTGCAGCCACCAAAAAGGAAGTGTCTGAGACATCCACATCTATCCATCCTCCTAACAGAGATTCTAGGGTCATGGATAGATATGGGAAACACATGTTTAGTTCAGCGACTTTTTCTCTGCGATCACTGAACTACTTAATCCATTTTACGAGACTACAAAGAGATGATCTGAAAGAGCTAGGAGATACTCTCCAGGGTACGGTAGCTGCAGGGGTGGCCGACATAGTCAACGCCCAGCTCGCTACCCTAAACTCAGTGGTAAACTCGTCCATGCATCTCATATCCTATGCAGCTGATGGTTCGAGTAGAGCCACTAGTTCAGGCATTGCTCTTCGAAGACAAGCCTGGAGGCATCTCTGTTCCTTTGCGGAACCCTTTAAGTCTTCCTTTATCAACACCCCATTCGATGGCTCATCACTGTTTGGGCCTAAAGTAAAGGACACTTTAACCAGGTGTGTGGAAGGCAAGACCTTATCTGCTGTTGGAGTCTGTTTTTCTACCCCTACTCAGCCCTACCCCAAGGGCCCTAGGGGAGGGAAAATGTGGTTCCGAAAAGCACAGGGTGCCTTTCAGGACACACATGGATAAAACCCCCCCTAGAGGCAGAGGAGGGGGTTATAACAGAAGACACCACCTCAGCGGCAGAGGGGCTCCGCAGCAACAGGGTGACAGGGGTCAGTTCTCTGGTCAACCCTACCAGTGCCCCTGAAAAGGGGGCCTGACTTTTCGGCTTTGGATGCAGTCGGGGGTCGCTTGTCTTCGTACCCAGAAGCCTGGCTAAACATATAATCAGATACATGTGTACAAAGCATAATTTCTAGAGGATATTTCATACCGTTCTCTTCCCCTCCCATTCCTGTAAACAGAATCCCAGATGTTCCACCCAATCTCAGGGAACAAGCAATCGTAGATGTCCACAGATTGCTAGAAAAAAAGAGTCATCCAACCAGTCCCAGCAGACCAAGTTGGATTCGGAACTTACTCAAGATTCTTTTTGGTACCAAAGAAAATGGGGGGACTGGAGACCTATCTTGGACCTCAGCAGACTCAACCAGTTTGTAAAGAAAGAGAAGTTCCGAATGGTCACGCTTCAGTCCATTCTTCCCTTCCTAGGGAAAGGCACTTGGATGTGCTCCATAGATCTCAAGGATGCGTACTATCACATAAAGATGAATAGATGCTCCAGAGATCATCTGCGTTTCTGGCTGGGAACCAGTCATTACCAGTTTCGAGCCCTGCCCTTTGGTCTCACTACCACCCCCAGAGTGTTCACCAAATGCATGGCAGTGGTCATGGCTCACCTGAGACATCTAGGATTCCAGGTGTTTCCATACCTAGATGATTGGCTCCTCACCGCTACCACCAGGCATCAATTGACTCAGGCAACACAATGCACTCTGACACTCTGCCATCAATTAGGCATTTCAGTCAACTTCAAAAAGTCTCCCTTATCGCCATCGCAGCATACCGTTTTTATAGGAGCAGAGTTAGATACCTCAACTACCACTCCGTCTTCCTATCGAAAGAGTCTTACTTCTTTGCCAACACGTCAGCTGACTGGTGTCAAAGAACAAAGCTACAGCAGCAGAGGTCTTGAAGGTGCTAGGTTTGATGGCGGCAGCAATCCTGGCTATACCACTCACAAGGATGTATATGCGAATTCTTCAATGGCTCCTCTTTGCTCAGTGGTCATACCAGAAACTACCGATGCATCACATGATTCTCATCATGGATTCTTGCAAGAGAGACCTACGGTGGTGGTTGACGTCTCTTCATGTCACAATCAGAAGACCCTTTGTCCCCCCCAGTAGCCACTGTGACCACGGACGCTTCCCTGATAGTGTGGGGGGGGGCATTTTCAGGCAAAGACTGCCTAAGGCACATGGACAGATCAGGAATCACATCTGCACATCAGTGTTCTAGAGTTGAGAGCGGTACTTCTGGCATTGCAGTACTTTCAGGACTCTCTCCCTCCAGGAACTATTGCAATTCACAAGATATATTCACTCTGAAAGACCCAAATAAGGGTATGAGTACAGCAACCAAAAATCCAAGTAATAATCCACTGGTAAATACAAAATTGCGACACCGGAATCACTTGTTTATACCAAAAGATTTAAATCTTTTGGTATAAACAAGTGATTCCGGTGTCGCAATTTTGTATTTACCAGTGGATTATTACTTGGATTTTTGGTTGCTGTACTCATACCCTTATTTGGGTCTTTCAGAGTGAATATATCTTGTGGTTTTTGTCTCGTGTTTTTCACTCTTTCCATCAGTTTTTAACTATTGCAGTTCAGATAGACAACGTGTCAGTAGTCTGGTACTTGAACAAGCGAGGCGGAACCAAGTCTTACCCCCTTTGTCGAGAAGCCCTCAGGGTCTGGTAATGGGCTGTGTCGTCCCAGCGTTTTCTGTTAGCAACGCACATCCCGGGGAAATCCATCATGATAGCGGACAAGCTAAGCAGGGCGATATTGCTCCCTCACAAGTGGTCTCTCAAACAACAGGTTGCGGAGTTGATTTTCCGCAAATGGGACCAGCCTTACTGCGAACTCTTTGCCAGCCACATCAATTCAAAATGCAGAAGCTACTTTTCCCTGATGCCACCTCCCGGGCATCCCCCGAGAGATGCACTTTTACACGATTGGCCCCTGGGTCTCCTTTATGCATTTCCACCCTTCCCATTGATACCCAGATTTTTACAGAAAGCAAAATCGCTGGGAAGGACCGTTATTCTCATAGCCCCCTACTGGCCTCGACAGAGTTGGTTCCCGTTTCTCCAGCATCATCTGTTGGAAGATCCATGGATACTGGACCCAGTTCCGGACCATCTGACGCACCCGTCAGGGGACCTCCATCCTTCACTGCTGTCCCTGAAACTGACTGCTTGGCTAATCCACTTCCCGTAATTGCCAGGCTTCATTCAATCTCAGAAGATACAAGACAAATTCTCTTGTCTTTTCTCAAGCCATCTACCAGGAAATTATATGGCAGTAAATGGAAAAGGTTCTCAATTTGGGTCAACAAGCAGAAAATTGACCCTTTCCGAGCTCCGCTATCATCTATTTTAGAATTCTTGACAAAGATTTTTAAGGAAGGGGCAGCAGCTGCTACAGTTAGAGTCCAGTTAGCTGCCATCTCAAATTTTCATTTTGGGTTTGATGGCTCAAATGTTATGGGCTGTAAATTATCTAAGACTTTTCTTAAAGGCGTTCTTCACATGAGACCTCCTATCAAAATTCCCTATTCTCCCTGAAATTTAAACTTTATGCTGTCTCAAATTATTCTTCCCCCTTTTGAACCAGCATTTTCTTGTGATCTCAAATATTTATCCTGGAAAACTATTTTCCTAGTGGCCATTACTTCTGCCCGCAGAGTGTCAGAACTTCAAGCATTATCTATCACACCACCTTACATGAGTTTCCATGCTGATAGAGTATCTCTCAGAACAAACCCCTCATTTTTACCTAAAGTCTGTTCTGAATCAAATATCAATCAGGTCATTGAGCTGCCAGTCTTTGTTCCCAACCACTCTAGCAAATTGGAATACATGCTGCACAAACTTGATGTACACAGACAGCTCAGATTTTATCTTGACAGAACTAAGGATATTAGAAAATCAGATCAACTTTTTGTATCCTTCTTAGAAGCCAAAAAAGGCAATCCAGTGGCTAAAACAACCTTATCTAAATGGTTATCCGATTGTATATCCTTTGTTTATGAGAATGCGAGCATGCCATTAACACACAAACCTAAGGCTCATTCTACCAGAGCCGTCTCTATGTCTTCTGCTTTTCAAGCTAAATTGCCCCTTGACAATATTTGCACTGCAGCCACTTGGTCTAAGCGTCATACCTTTATCACGCATAACAAAGTAGATAAGGCTTCAAGGGACAGGTCTTTTTTTGGTTCCACGGTACTGAAGAACATACTTCCATGAGCCACCCAAGATTGAGGGTACTAGGGACGCTACCCATCAGTGAGAATAAACGGCGAGATTTAACAACTTCACATAAAGAGGTTATTTGCTTACCATAACGTTCCATGCGAGTTGTGTATCTCACCTTTATTCTCACGTCCCTCCCTCCTTTCCCCTCCTGGCTGACTGTTGACTTAAAGGCTAGTACCATCCTGGTTATTCATTATTTCTGCTTCCCCTTCGGGAAGTGTTCTTGGTAGAAATCAATAAAAGGGTATGTATATGTATATATATATATATATATATATATATATATATATATATATATATATATATACTGTTACGCGCAGCAAACAAGATCTGAGGTAATTCCAGCAGTGCATTGTGGGATAAGGGGCTTGGTCTCAAGCTACTGGCAAAACCTGAGCTTTGCTATCGGCCGTGTCGGAGCCGAGGATCGGCTCCAAACCCATCAGTGAGAATAAAGGCGAGATAAACAACTCACATGAAACATTATGGTAAGTACATAACTTCTTTTTCAGATGAGAGGATAAAGCTAAAAAAGTCAGAGGTCGAAATGAAGAAAAGGCTGGCTGAATATGAGGCTACTCAGGAAGGGATGTTTCAAAAAATAGTAGAATTAGTGGAAAGAGCATGTAGGAAAAACCCGAGATTTCCAGAGAAGCTGGAAGGAATAGACTGCATTAATTTTATGAAAGCACAAATAAGCAAATAGATTGGTATTCCACAGCAGGAGCTCTTAGTTGAAAGGGCACATTGTGTGTATGCTGCAAACCTGGCTATGAGAACGCAACATAGACCTTTAATAGTAAAAACGCAATCCTACCAGCAGGAGGAGTTGATTTTGACAAATCTGTGGCAGAAGGACAAAGTGTTAAAGTGGGAGACAGCAGAGTGTTTGTGGGGAATGATTACTCATTGTACACCAGGCAGAAGAGAAGCAAATTTATTTCACTGTTAAGGGAATGTCAAGATGCAGGTGTGTTATTCAAACTGCTGTGCCTAGCTGTCTTCAAAGTAGTCTATTCTGGAGGGACAATTTATTTTTGATGAAGTGTATGCTAAAGAGAAAATACAAAAGTTTGTCCAACAAAAAGTGAGCTGTGAAACAGAAAGAGAGAATGCGTCTTGTTCTTCTGGTTATAAAGTCCACAGAGAAGACTGTACCTGTGAAGGAAGGGAGCATGAAAGGTGACTAGAAGAATCAGGAGTACATTGGAAATGAAGCAGAAATAGGATTTGGGAGATGGAGAAGAACAGTAGTAATGTTTGTTTTTTTTTTGCATGTTATGGAGTAATGTTTTCTCAGTTATTTTTAAGTGTAATGGGTATTGCAAACAGGTACTGCTGTTCTTTTTTTTCCTCTTTTTTTCCTCCCTTCTCTCTCTCTCTTCTTGTTCAGTTTAAAGAAATGTAGGCAATGTAAGGGAAAAAAGCCTGATTAAAAGAGCATGACAAAAGAAAACTTAAGGTGCTTTTTTAAATGAAAAAATAATATTGAATATTATGAGGTTCTCTTCTAGCAAATGCATGTATGCTCAGTAGCAGTTCTGCAGATGGTCTTCATGTTTCCATGGAAACAGTCTGATAAAGAGAAACTGGATGCCTAGTTCTCTTGTCTCCATGGAAACACTCTGATAAAAAGAAACTGGCTACAATCTCGTGGAAAGTGAATGGCTGAAGAAAAAACTGAGAAGAGAAATTGGCTAGAAGAGAATGTTCTCTGAAGGCATTCAGAGGTTTTCCCAGCTGGGAGAGCTATAATGAAAAGACAAAACCAATTAGCACTTAGTAGAAGCACTGGCTGCACCATGCATCTTAGCATGTTTAACCTTTTTTAGGTTAACTCAAGTCGGTGAGTGTGGCTGTCAGTTTGAGACTTTTGTTCCTATTAGGAGGGTGAAACTTCAGTATTTGAAAATGGACATAGTTTTGTGTGTTAATATTAAGTTAATAGATTTTTAGGAGTATTGGGGGTGTTTTTTTTTTTTTTGAGGGGTTTCATTAAAACAAAAAGTTTTGTAAGATGTGACATATGCTCAAATGGATATGATAAGAAACAACTGTATGAAAGTTCAACCTGTCAGTGTATATATGTAACACAAAAGCTGGAACTAGACAATTAAAAAAGGTGTTGTACATAAAAGGTGGGAATAATAACTTTTTAATACAGTGATGCTTTCTGTAATGTCTTTAAATGTCAACGGTCTCCCAGATAAATGTGAAAAAGAAAGAGTAGTGAACTTATATGAAAAATGTAGAGTGCAAATAGCTGTGTTACAGAAGACACACTTAGAAAGAACTGAACATGTGAATTTGATAAAGAAAATTTTTCAAGATGGTTATTCAGCAGAATACCTGTGACAAAGGAAAAGAGGAGTACTTGTATTAATTGCAAGAATAGCTCCAGTAGTGATAGAAGAGAATAAAAAAATGTTAATGGCAGATTTGTAGTGCTAAGGGTCTACTGGCATGGTAGGAGGATTACACTAACATGTATTTATATTCCACCTAAAACTGCTATAATGGAGCTTAAGAAAATTCTGAGAGAAGTAATCAGTTTTCAGCAGGGGATATAACTTCTAGGTGGAATGTGTAATGTGATTTGCAGCAGTGAACATGTGTCCAGGGGGGCAGAAGGGAAAGTATAATAAAGGAGGATAGATTTTTGAAGAAATTTATGAAAAGAGTTGGCATGGGAGATGTGAATTCAGTAATATGAGTTTGGAGTGAATTTGCATATTATTCCCCAAGATATAAAAACTGGGCTAGGCTAGACAGAATTTACATTTCACAGGAACATGTGCATTTAATTGAAGGTCTTGATATGCACCCAATAATTATTTCAGATAGTGCGTCAATAATAACTAAAAGAAAAACACATGGTAATGAAATAAAAATGAGACACTGTCACTTTCCCACTTATTTGTTGAAAAGAGAGGAATTTAAGGATTGGTTAGTGAAGATTAGTCAGGCGCTATTAAAGCAGATAGAAATTTCTTCTGAAAGAGTAGCTAGGGAGTGGGATAAAATTAAGGTGAAGTTTAAAAATAGGGTAGAAATGAAAGGTAGCTATGGTTAAGTAGTAACAAGAATTATTTAGATGGGCTGACAAAAGTTAAAGCATTGCAGAATAGGGGGAATCCCACAGAACAAGAAGAGGATTAACTACAGAATGCTAAGCAGAAAATAAGGGGTTACCTTGATAATATGCAAGAGTTTAGAAAAATTGCTGTTCAGCAACTGCTTTTTGATAATACGGTAAAGCACAAAAATGTTTAGCACAACAACTCAGGCAACAGAAAGTAGAAAAGGGCTGTTGCCAAGCTTAGGGAGTCTATAACAAGGAAGGTAACGAGATCCTGTAGAGGTATTAGAAATATATCAGAAATTCTGTGGAAGTCGGTATAAAGCAGAGAGATATGGAAATCAAGAAAACATACAAATGGATATGTTTATGGAAGAATGAAATATGCCAAAGTTAGAGGTACATGAGGCTCCGTTACTAATGGTTAGGATAGAAGGAGAGGAGATGAAAATTGTGATGTACAATCAATCTACAGGAAAGTCCCCAGGAATAGATGGTATTCCTCTGGAAGTTGGGAAGCTAGGAGGGAAAAACTGATAAAGATCTGGAAGGTTTTGTTTGTCAGTGTTTTAAGAGGAGATGTGCCAACATCCTGGAAGAAAGCAGTGGTAACTATAATACCTGAAGAGGGTAAAGACCCATCAGACCCAGCTTTAAAAGGAGGCCCATTTCAATACTAAACCATGATTATAAAGTGTTCTTGTCTGTAATGGGTAAAAGAATGACAAAAGTAATGACAAAATTGATATATGAATCAGTGTGTTTTTGTGGAGGGGAGGCAAACATTTGACAGCATTAACAGAACATTGATGATCCAGAGGGAAGTAGAATGTAAGAAAATACCATTGTTGGTGCGGCTTGATGCAGAGAAAGCATTTGACAAAGTAAGCTTGGGGCTTCATGAGCAGGGCCATGGAAGCATTTGCATTTCCAGAAAAAAATTATAAGGTTGATTAGGAAGGGTATATGAGGGATTGGAGGTGAAAATTAAAGTGAGTAGGGTCCGCTCTGATAATTTCTGTCTGAGCAGAGGAGCCAGGCCATGGATGTCATCTTTCCCCTTAGTTATTTGCATTATATTTAGAACTACTGACAAAGAAAATAAGGAACGGAGAAATTCAAAGATATAATTGGTATGTTAGTCAAGAAAAGCTGGCTGTATTTGCAGATGATATTATTTTATACCTAACAAAACTAGAAAAAGACATTACAGTGTTGCGGAACATTTTGAGACAGTTTCAGATTTTTTCAGGATACAAAATTAATGAAGCTAAAACAAAGCCAGTAGTGGTAAATTATGTATCCACACATGAATTGCTTCAGCAATATCCATATTTATGGGGACATGATAAAATGAAGTATTTAGGAGTATGGATCTAAAATGATTCTGCTGTGGCTGCTAAGAATGTATGGGAAGAGAGTAAAAAGATAATACAAAAACTGAGAAAATAGAAGCTTTGTTTCATGGATGTGGATAGTAAGATACAAGCAGTCAAAATATTTTTAGTCCCTTTAGTCTTATACACGAGTCAGGCATATCTTTATAAACCAGAAGAGAAGTTGTAGATAGCAATTTATAAAGAGCTGAAGGACTTTATCTGGGAGGGGAAGACAGCAAGAGTCAAGAGGGGTAAGATGATTCCTCCAGTAGAACAGGGCGGATTGGGATTACCCAATTTGAAGGGGTATTTAAGAGCTACACATTTAAGGTTCCTATACAGAAAGCAGAAAACTATAATTCAAAGTGGAAAGGGATGATATTGAAACAGGTGGGAAACTCGAGAAAGAAGGAGAGACTGGGACTTTGGATGTAGACCTTTAAGGAGAATAACAATATTCATATAAAATATATCCCTAAAGTAGCAGAAAGTATTCTAAAAACTAAGCCAACATGGAAATGGAGAAAGACTCTGCCAATAGGGATGACTACAGTTAGGGATATAGACAATAGGCAAGAGGGGATGGAATTTATTGGAGAAAACTGATAAAGCAACCAAGGTATTGGGAGCAAATAATTAGGAAAAGGTAATAGAATGGGAAGAGGCCAATAATATATTTGGACTGCAGGTTAGAGATTTCCTTCCTTATCAAGGATTGATATCGGAGTATAAGCAAAGAGAAAGAAGTAGGGGTGTCCTAAATGAAAAGCCAGCACTGGTAGAGTTTGTAGTAGACTCTAGAACATAATTTGCCATTAAAAAAGGATTAATTAATAGAGCATATAAAATATTGCGTGATAAATACAAGAATCAATCAGAGGAGGGAAGAAAAGATTGGCAAGAGAGAGTGGATAAGTGTTTTGCAAAGAAACAATGGGAGGATGTATGTATTTCTCCCAAATCTGCAACAAAATCTAGAAAATGTAGGATTTTTGCTTGGAAATGTTTACATAGATATTTTTATACCTGAAGTAGATTCCAGATAATTTTTCCTCAGGTAAGCAACAAATGTTGGAGGTATGACGTGGAAGAAAGAGGTACTTGGAAACATATTTTCTGGGAGTGTGGTAAGTTGGCGGACTTTAATGATTCCATATAGGATGCACGTTTTGAGATGCTGGATAGGCGGATTGGTGTGACGAGGGAGATGATTTTTCTGAGCTACGGTACAAAATTGGAATTGCCTAGACATGGTAAGGCCTTGCTGTGTCTAATTATGATGTTTGTGAAAAAAGCATTTACTAGAAAATGGAAATCAAAATCTAAACCAGCTATATTAGAAATAGTGAATATAGTCTTCTTCTTCTTCTTGGCTTTTCCTGGTTAGGGATCGCCACAGCGGATCACCTGTCCGCTCATGATTGGCAGTGGAGTTTTACAGTGTTGAGTTGCCAGCCTGGCACCCAACCATCCACATAAGGCACACACACACATGCACTCACACCTAGAGCCAGTTTAGAATGTCCGATCCACCTACAGCATGTCTTTGGGATGTGGGAGGAAACCAGAGCAACAGGAGGAAACCCACACGACCACAGGGAGGACATGCAGACTCCACACAGAAGGCACCCCAGCCAAGGATCGATCCAGAGAACCTCTTGCTGTGAGGCAGCAACGCTAACTGCTGCACCACCATGGCTGCCCAGAAGTAGTGAGTATAGTAATAGAGATAAAACAACTGGAATTTAAATCTTTAGGAAAGGATAAGAACAAACTACATAGGAAAAAAATGGGAATTGTGAGACAAAACATACAAGGGAGGAATGAGGTTTAAAATAAGGCAGGACTTAAATTAGCCGTGCAATGTTTGACTGAAAATGATTGGGTAGATTGTAAGTGATGTAACCGGGAGTGTGTCAGTATGGTTTGTGATGTAAAATGCTTGCAATTGGGAGTGTGTCGGTGTAGTTTGTTTTCATTTATATAAATGTATGATTGCTTTTGTCATAAGTGACATTTTAATAAAGATGTTCTTGTTTAAAAAACGGGGGTCAGGAATTGAATAATTTATGTAATGTTCCATAGGTTATGTGATATATAGCAATATATGTGAAGTATATAGGCTAGGCTTGTTAAAGGCTCCAGGGGTATTAGCCTAGTATACACCTATGAACCTATAAGTATAATGTTTGTTAATTTGATAGAGTTTGATTACCTTTGAATAAATGTAAATTTGCCTGTGTCACAAGTGATAATTCAATAAAGGTTATTTAAAAAAAAAAAAAATATATATATATATATATATATATATATATATATATATTGACTTCTATTTTTAGCGTCTTTCAGTTAATTTCAAATGGGAATTTATCAATTTGCACAGTTTGTTGTATGAAAACATAGCATGTTTAATTTAATTTTTAAACATTAAAGACCAATTGGTTTATTAAGCTTCTAATGTCGCGGCAACTTTTTTATTAAGTATGTGTGTGTGTGTGTGTGTGTGTGTGTGTGTGTGTGTGTGTGTGTGTGTGTGTTACTTACCGAGACTTTGGTTGTATTGTTTGATGTCCTTCTGTGTTGCAGTATTCATAACATGAGGGAGTCCGCCGAAGGCCGACTCGAACGTCCGGCCAGTATACAAAAGTCTAATGCTGCTGTAAGGTATATGCAAGTCACACAGAGTACAATCCTACATTGACCATAAAATGACACTGTGTATAAAGTGATGAGGTTAAATTATTTAGATGGGCTGACACCCAACATACTACCAACAAAAATTAAAAAAAAAAAAACAAATTAATGGTCATGCTGCTAAATGCTAGGAGTCTAAATATGAAACTGCATTCATTGCAAGCATTCTTAACCCTGGAAAATGCTGACATGACTTCCTGGCTACTCATCCTATCATACATTCAGACCCCAAACTGTGGATAGTAAAGCCAAAGGAGGTGGAGTTTCAATATATATTAAAGACATATATACCTCCAGGCTGATCAAACAGTATGACGCACAGGAGACACTGCTAGTGCAATTAACCATTGACAAGACCCCTATACAAATCATAGCTAGCTACCGGCCCCCAAATCTGACTCGAGGCCCAAACTGCTTATCTCGACCTTTTCGAATCTATCAAGATTTCAACCCTTTACCCTGATCCTGGGTTACTTTAACTACCCAAACATAGACTAGAAGAACTACTCATGCCAGAACACAAATTCCCAGAGATTCCTCGATTTTGGCAATGCAAATGCTTTGGAACAGCTAGTCATTACCCCCACAAGAGGTGATAATGTCTTGGACTTGGTATCAACCAACATGAGTAACCACTGCAGCATCCCTGCAGTATAATCCTCCCTTGTAAGATTGACCATAAAGTGGTCACGTTCAAAGTCACCATCTCCCCCACCCCCCTCTAGCTAGGTTCAAACAAAAAAACTTCTCCAAAGCTGATTACAGCCTCCTGCGGGATGGTATAAATAGCTTCACAGCCCCCTCTCCCTCTCTAGGAACTGGCACCACTGTCCAAAACTATACCAAATTACAATACAAACATTTATATTATACCATGATCCCCCCAAAACGTGCACGCTGATTGGCCAGTGTGCCCGTTGTAAATCGAGTTATACTAATGGAAAAAGGTCCGGTTGCCCGGACTTTTTTCCATTAGTATAACTCGTTTTTTTAAAACACTGTCTCGCTATGTTAAATGGGTTTAACATAGCGAGACAGCTTTAAAATAAGCAACGGAGATGTCCGTTGCTTATTTTAAAGCTGTCTCGCCATGTTAAACCCATTTAACATAGCGAGACAGTGTTTTAAAAGCAACGGAGAAAGCAAGATCTCCGTTGCTTTTTTAGTTTAAGCTATGTTAAATGAGTTTAACATAGCGAGACAGTTTTGAAATAAGCAACAGACATCTCCGTTGCTTATTTTAAAACTGTCTCGCTATGTTAAACTCATTTAACATAGCTTAAACACTAAAAAGCAACGGAGACCTTGCTCTCCATTCCTTTTGCTCACAGCTCTGATGTACTGCGCAGGCGCGCAGTACATCAGAACTGCCGCGGATGCCAGACATCTGCGGAAGGGCAGTAAACAGGCATTATACTATGCCATTATTTAAGAAAAGTAATAGTTTCTTTTCTTAAATAATGTCATAGATATAGCAATAACCACTTCTGGGTGTGGTAATGCTAAATTTACCCGTTGGCTTTTTTGGTCCTGGCTTCCTCGGGACCAAACCACGCCAACCGTGGGTAAATTTAGCATTACCCACACCCAGGCGTGGGTTATTGCTATATAGATGCATGGATTCAGGAATACCTGACAGGAGTAAATCATCCTCCATAAGGAAGAGTAAACCTGTCTGGTGGACATCTATAATAAATAAATTCTATAACAAAAGAAAAAAAATTGCTGTCCAGGACCAAGAAGGAGCAGGTGCTCAGTTGGAAGCAATCTCTCCTTAGCCTAAACAAGCAAATAAGAGCACTAGTGAAATCCTCCAAGCAAACTTTGAGTCCAAATTGGCCACATCTACTAGAGACAGTCATAAGGCCTTCTTCACATATGTTCATAATCTCAAAGGTAGCACCCAGATATGTTCAGGAACTGGTGGTCAAGGACACCACGTATACAAATGCTGTAGGTGTAGCAAACTTGCTGGCCAACAGATTCAGCAAAAATTTCACCCTTCTGTTCCCACCCATCAGCAAGTCAGGACATTCCTAGTACCTGGCCCCTTCCCCTTATATCTAGGCATCAGGTTATCACTGCTCTCTCAAAGGCAAAAAATACAGACTCCATGGGACCCGATAACATCCCAGGCTGCATCTTACGTGAACTCGGGCAGGAACTTGCAGGACCATTAGGCACCCTATTCAACCAAAGCCTAAGAACTAGCTTTGTCCTAGATGAGTGGAGGACAGCCACTGTGATCCCTTTACACAAAATTGGAGCATCCACCGATCCGGGAAATTATAGACTCATCAGCCTAACTAGCCTGATCTGCAAGACCATGGAACGGATTATCATGGACTTCATTAACAAGGACATTGGCAACCTCCAAACACTCAATCCCACACAGTTTGGCTTCGTCAAGGGGAGGTCATGTCTGTTAAATTTAGTTGACTTTTTTGAGACAATCACCAAAGCCATGGATGAGGGGAAGACCGTGCACACCACCTACCTTGACCTGGCCAAAGTCTTCGACACTATTCCCCATTCGGGCATAATAGATAAACTCTCTCAACTAGGCATCAGTCCGTATGTTACCAGATGGGTAGCTAACTGGCTGACTAATAGAACCCACTAGGTCAAGATAGGGGAAGCCACCTCAAGCAGTAGACCCGTATCGAGTGGTGTACCCCAGGGTTCGGTCTTGGAGCCTCTGTTATTTGGGATATACTTTTCTGAGGTGCAGGCCAAAACCAGTGGGCTATGGCTGACTAAGTTTGCAGACAACTGCAAGCTAGACAGTGTCATCAGTTCCCCTAGTGACAGGGACATCGTCCAAGAGGGTCTCATCCAAACAATTGACTGATGCCAGAAACATGGCCTCAAGCTGAATACAAAAAAATGCATCATCATCCCCTTGTGAGAAAGCTATTTCCCACAAGTTATCACATTAATAACAATGTCCTAAGCACACAGTCAGCCGTGAGGGATTTGGGCACCCAGATTGATAGCAACCTGACTTTTGACCACCATGTTGCTTCCATTGCATGGAAGGCTTTCTACATGGCCCACCTCATAAGTAAGAGTATCTCATCCAGGGACAAGGAGATCATAACATCCTTGTATTCTTCCCTTATAAGGCCCATTATTGAGTACAATGCCCCATTCAGCACGTACCTCGCAAAGCACATACAGCAGCTGGAGAGATCACAGAGATTCCTCACCAGGAGAATCCAGGCCCTCAAAAATCTTCCATACACAGGCTAAAAGCCCTATCTCTGTACTCTGTTTCATACAGACTCCTCAGAGGTAACCTCTTTCTGGCATACAAGGTGATCTCAGGCCCCTCTTGGTGGGACTGCTACATATCCGCAAGTCAAGCTCCACCCGAGTAACCCGCACTTGCAGCCTCAACCTAGTCTGTGACATCAATAGGACTTGTTGGCGGGACAGATTTGTGTCCCAGAGGCTCCCCCATCTGTGGAATAGACTCCCTCTCCATGTCAAGCAGAGTACCTCTTTACCACTTTTTAAGCGCAACCTGGATAACTGGATGGGAAATAGAAAGTACATACCTGGGATTACACCCGTGTCCTTGCTGGACAGGGGCATCGGATGCTGATTTGTCTATACATGGGCTAAACTCTTAACCTCCTATGATCCTGTGATTGGTACGTCCCAGACCTTAGAACTTTTCTGCCGCCAGTCAAATCATCTTCTCCAGCCGTCGCTCGTCAGACATGTTGTGAATACTATTCAGATAAGTGACCCATTGGGGTTTTTTTCATTATTTCTTTTTTGCTACTGTACTTTTTTTTTGTGGTTACATGTCAGCTAGCAAGGGCAAGTGTCAGTGTGGACGGCAGATTCCACATAAGCACTCTGACGACGTTTGTCTTTTTTGTCTAGGCCCTGACCACGGCCATATTACTTTCTCTGTTTGCAAGGCCTTTGCCCAAAGACCCTGCATAGCCAGTTAGTTTCTCTGAATTTATACCTAGAAAACCAGTGCCTTAAATGTCTTGTCTGTGATATGGAAGGTACGTCAGGACCTTAAGGTGAGCCACAGCCTAAGAAGGTCAAGAAATCTAGCCTTGATTTACCTGCTGCTCCCTCTGGTCCGGACATCTCTCCCGAGGCTGATGTTGGCCTGGAGACCATTCTGGAGTCAGTAGGCACTCCGACGGGTACTGGTGTGGAAGCCATGAAGTACCCTGTCAGCATGTCCTGGGGGGTATGCAGCATCCGTTTCAGACACGGGGGGGGGCTCAGCTCATTATGACTGAAGGCCCACATGCCATTCTGCAGATCATTGCGCAAGAAGATGTCCCTACTAATATTTTGGAGTGTAGGTCAATGTCGGGCCCATCCACCTTCCACCTTATGGATGTTCCTAAAAAGCAAAAACTTAAAGCCAAACATGTTTCCCCTGCCCCTCAGGAGCAACCAGTGGATTGGCAGGCCTTTCCCCAAGGGCTCTTCAATGCCTTTATGGTCCTCAGAAAATCCTCAGCTCTCTTCCTTCCTTCTTCCTTTCCTCCCTCTACACCACAAAAGAGGGCTTCTGATGTGCTTTCTTCAGATGAAGAGGATTCTTCCGGGGACAAAACATTGACTTATTCAGCCCAGAGTTCTTCTCCTTTGGGATATGCTTCCCAAGAAGAAGAATCAAATGACACTGATTCCCTTGAAGAGGATATCTCCTTTGGGGAAACCATTCTGAAAATGAAGAAGTTTTTCAAATGGTATTGCTCTCAGGTGTCAGACATCCAACCTGTTACAGATGGACTCCCCTTCCCCATCTGTCATACAAACTGTTCTGCCAGCCTTCCTGGGGGCTTTTGCTGCAGCTTCAGAGTGCCCTGACTCACAACCTCCTGCCCCCCAAAAAGCTAGTTAGTTTTTATAAAGTGCCAGAGGAGTGCAGATTTCTGTTTAAATGTACCCTGTAACCATTTCAGTATCTGCTGACAAGGCATCCAAGGTGCTACCTTCCACTTCCTTGCTCCCCTCTGATAAGGAGAGTAAAGTTATGGAGAAACTAGGTGAAAAAGTTTATACATCAGCAAACCTGGCTTTCAGAGCAATTAATTACCAGACTCATATGGCCAAATATTCCTTGGCCCTCCTCTCAGATGCTTGTAAACTACTTTCTGATCTCCCTGACTCTCCCACTAAGGAGGCTAAGCTCTCCTCCATTCTTAACTCCTCTGCTCAGGTTACATGGTATTCCATAAAGGGTAGCTATGATGTCGTGGAGGCATCAGCTAGAGTGGCTGCTTCTGGGTCAGTTCTCAGGAGAGATTCCGGGATCAGTCTTCAACCTTTGCATGATGGCGTTAAGGCAAAAATCATGAATGCCCCCTGGACAACAAAGCATTATTTGGTACCTCTGCTGCAGAACTCTTTAAGTCATTACAGGAGAAGGCGAAAGAGCTGCAAGGCCTGAAACATATTTTTGTTTCCCCAGTGCCTAGGTTTCAGAAGAACTACCCTACCAAGACCACCTTTGTTAGGAAGTCTTCTAGGCTTCAAAAGGCAAAAGAGATGCTAGGAAACAATTTTTCTCTAAATCTACCTCCTCAACTCCTGCTCAGAAACAGACTTTTCTGGCTAAGACAGGTAGCCTGTGACTACCTACCTCCTGGACCCCAAACTCCTTTTTCCCTTCACCTTTTTCTCTCTGCTTGGAAACAGATAACTCAGGACTCTTGGGTCCTATCCCTGTGGTGTAGAAGACTTCTCCTTCCTTCAGGGGTATTCCACAACCTCCAAGGGAACAACTGGAACTCTTTCCCCAGGTCATTTCCACTCTTCTTTCTTAAGGCACCATTCAGGAGGTGCTGCCTCCCAAAGTAGGAAAAGGGTTCTACTCCAGGATGTTTCTGGTCCCCAGCAAAGATGGTCCTTGGAGACCCATTCTAGACCTATCACATCTAAACACTTTCCTGAAGGTTCCCACCTTTCGAATGTTGACCTTACCCACTCTTCTCCCTCTCATCCTTCATCATGCCTTTATGGTGTCCTTGGACATCAAAGATGCCTATCTTTATATTCCCATTCATCATTGGTTCGGGAAGTATCTTTGATTTGCTATTGCTTCCTCACATTTTCAATTCTGTGCCTTGTCCTTTTAATTGTCTATGGCCTTGTGGGTCTTCACAAAATGCTTACCTCCTTTCATAGTCTTCTGCAGGCTGCAGGGCATACAGATTTTTTCCATACCTGGATGACCACCTTCTCCAGGCTCGGACTCCAGACACCCTTCAGGAGAATCTCTCCTTCATGGTGTCACTACTGGAGAGTCTAGGCTTCACTGTCAATTACCAGAAATCTACCCTGGTTCCGTCCCAAGACCACATTATCCTTGGATACAGGATCCAGTAAGACAGGATGCTGGCATCTTTACCTCCAGAAAAGGGCCTGCCCGTCACATGCTACTTCCAGGCCCTCTTGTACCTGCAACCTCTAAATGCCAGGGGAGTTTCTTCACCTCTTGGGGTTCATGGCATCCACTATTCCCATGCTTCCAGTAACCAAGTTACACATGAGGAAATTCCAGTGGTTCCTGAGAACAGTATGGATGCAACACTCCCATCCACTGGAGTTTGTTATTCCCCTCCTACCCCGCCTGAAAAAGGAGTTACACTGGGTGGATCCAGCAGGTTTCAAGAAATCCAGGATTACCATTGCAACCACCTCTTCCCATTCGGAGCTGTACATGGATGCTTCAGACCTGGGATGGGCAGTAGCCTTAGCCTCATGGAGGGTCAGAGATGTGTGGTCACCCACTCAGAAAAGGGAGCACATCAATATAAAGGGGATGAGAGCCCTCAGTTTTGCTCTACAAATCTTCAAACCTCTTTTCTTGCCAGGGACCATAAGATGGTTTACAGACAATACCACAGTCCTCTGTATGTCACCAAACAGGGAGGGACAAAGTTCTCTACAGATCTGGGAGTTAGCTTCCCAGAGTTGACTCACCCTCCAAGCATTTTACATACCCTCAACCCAAAATGTTGTGACAGACGCACTGAGCAGGTCCATGACTTAGTCCCATGAATGGATGTTACACAGGGATGTGTTTCTGAACATGGTCCATCAATGGGGAACGTCTCAGGTAGATCTCTTCGCCTACCCCTGAACAGACAACTTCCCGAGTTTTGTGCCAGGGTCAAAGATCTCCTGGTATGGAAGGTGGACACCCTGTCCTTCTCTTGGAAGGGGATGTTTCTATATGTATTTCCCCCTTCCCACTTCTCCGAAATGTCCTGTTGAAGATCCAACAGGAGCAACTAAAAATTTTGCTGGTGACTCACTTTTGGCCAAGACAGCACTGGTTCCCCCTTATCCTGCATTTAGCCAAGGGATCACCACAAGTTACCCCACACAATGGACCTGCTCACACTGGACAAGGGAACTGTAAAACACCCACAGATGTCAACTCTGCAACTGACCCTATGGATGATAGCAGGAGGCCAGAAAAAAACACTACTAGGAAATCCTGCATTTCCAAATGGAATTGTTTCCTTCTGGTGTCTTAAAAATGATTTACAACCACTGCTGGTGGATGTTCCAGTGGTTCTGTCCTACCTGTGTGATTTTTTTAAAGAGTGGACTGTTATAATATTCAGTAAAAGCTCATCTGTGTGCTATCTCTGCATGTCTGCCTATGTCTCCCCTTTTAGCTTCCAGGCTGGGAGTTAAACTTTTCTTAAAAGGCATCCTTCATATTAGACCACTAAGGAAACTGATTCATCCCCATTGGGATCTTAACTTTGTCTTAGAAAATCTTTTATTTGTATTTTACATTTGTTGACCAGGCTAGTCTAACTGTATACATGTCCATTTTCAGTAGAGACCTGGGGAGATGAGCTCCACTTTAAACTAAATAAATCAAGAAAGAACAAAAGTCCAAAAAAAAAAATCTAAATACATTTACATGAAGATTTTCTTCAAGAACTTGAATTATACAGAACTAAATTATACAGACTGTGACTACTGAGTTTAACAAGGCAAAATACAGTACTATTACCATGGGAAAGTGATTGATATTTACCATAAGTATATTGGGTAGGAATGTACCTTTACAATGATGTATATAGGTTATAAAAAAATAACACTGAGAAATAAGAAAATTATTAAATATATGTACATAAAGAAGTAATTGCAGTCCTAGTGTAAGAAATAGTTGGTCTATATACAAGGTGGAAGATGTGCTCACTGCAGAAAGAATGTTGTAAAGAGCATACTCAGTGATAGTTCCTTGGGAATAAGATACTAAGAAGAGAGTGAGGGATGAATTTAATAATTCTGTAAAGTGGGCTATTGGAGGAAAGTTATAGAATAATGTTATACTGGGGGGGGGTGGGTGTTAGTCAGGGTTAGTACATGGACATAGCCATTGTGTTTTTAGTTGAATTTTTAGTTGCTTTTTAAAGAGTGGTAATGATGAAAGAGATGTAAGTTTAATGGGAAGCTTGTTCCAGATCTTCCCCACTAAATTAGAGAAAAGAGAATCATCTGTCATGTTGTGGGATTTCTGGATGGTAACCAGTAGTTTATTTGCTGAGCGAAGGGTAGGAAGATTTGTGTAGGGGGAGATGAGGCTACTGAGAATAGGAGTATTTCTAGGCTGGTACAGAATCTTATGGGTAATGGAGAGTTGTTGAAATTCTAGCTGGTTATTTAGTTCTAGCCATCCTAGAAGTTTGAGATTTAGACAGTGATGAGTTCTAAATGGGGACCCAGTAGCAAACCTAGCAATATTGTTATAAGAAGTTTGTTTAGGTTGCTTTTGGAAAAATTAGTATAAATGGGTGAGGCATAGAGGAGGGTGGAGATCAGATGGGTCTGGGCAATAATAGATCTGGCTTCTGGGGTGAGAAAAGGTTTTATCCTATACAAGGATCCAAGTTTTCTGTTTACTGTTTTAATGGTGGCATTAATATGTGAGTCAAAGTTGAGGTTGTGGTCAATCATTACACCTAAGAGTTTGGTAGCTGGGTCAGGAGCTATGATTGTACCATCGATGGATGTAATAGAGAAATCTATAGGGGCAAATTTAATAGTTGGAGTAAATAGTAATAGTTTGGTTTTTTGGCATTTAGGAGTAGGCAACGTTGTTGGAACCAGTTTTCTACTAGGTTAAATACTGTTTGGGTGATGGACTGGAGTTCAGATGAAGTGGATGCTTTACAAATCAAAGTAGAGTCATCTGCGTATTGTATGCAGGTAGGTAGAGGTAAATTTGTAGAAAGGTCGTTAATGAATGTGGAGAAGAGTAGAGGTCCCAGGATAGAGCCTTGAGGGACACCAAGGGTAATAGGGAGATGTTTGGATAGGTTATTATCCCAAAGGACAGCCTGCTGTCTATTGAGCAAGTAGGACTTGAACCATTGTAATGCCTGTGTGTCAAGTGAGAATGAAGTGAGTATGTTGAGAAGTATTTGATGGTTAACCATATCAAAAGCTTTAGCTAGGTCAATGAACAGAGCAGAGGAGAGCATGTTATTGTTATGATGTTTATTAATGCAGTCTGTAAAGGATAGGAGAGCAGTGGTGGTACTGTGGAATGGTCTAAAACCATGTGTTGACAGTCATCTAGAAGGTTATTTTGGAGAATGTGATCAAGTAATTGTTGATGGATGCATTTTTCCATGATTTTGGCTAGTGGTGATAGTAGGGCTATAGGCCGAAAGTTAGGGAGTTCAGTTGAGTTACCACCCTTGTGAAGTGGGATTATGTGAGAGATTTTCCAGAGTGAAGGAGTGGAGCCTTCATTTATGGTTCTATTGATTAGGATAGAAATGGGATAGGCAAGAACATTTGCAGCAGTTTGAAGGTATTCAGGTGGTAGGAGATCAACTGAGGGAGTACAAGGTTTAAGTTTATGAAGTAGAGTATAGATGAGGGATGTAGGAATAGGTTTTAAGTGAAAGGTAGATGGTAGGGTTGTTAGGGAGGATGAGAGGGTAGAGTTAACAGGTGGTAAGGTGTTAGCTAGAGATTGGACAGTTTCAGCAAAAAAGGTATTGAAAGCATCAACAATCTGGTTTGGAGAGTTTAGAGAGAGACCAGATGGGGTTGGTGTTTTGGAGTGGCCTGGATGTAAAAGTTTATTTATGCCTGACCAGAAGGTTTGGGGTTGATTATGGTGCTTTTTCTGGAGTTTAAAGAAATAGTTTTTTTTTATCCTGAACTATTGATTTTTTGGTGACATTTCTTAGCTGTCTAAAGTATTGCTGATCAACTGGGTCTTTAGTGTTTCTCCATTTGGACCAGATTTTATTTCTTTGTAGGATTTGTTGTCTGGTTTCTTTAGTAAGCCATGGGGCTGCTTTGCTTCTAGTTCTTATAGAGCGTGAGGGGGCATGGAATTCAAGAATTTGTAGGAATTTGGAGTTAAAATAGGATACTGCTTCATCAAGTGACAGGTGCCTTAAGGATGACCAGTCACAGGCTTGAAGTTCTGCTTGAAAGGTTGCTGGATCAAAAATGTTTTTGTTGCGGGTGATTTTAAAGTTAGTTTGGTTTGGGATAAAGGATTTTTGTCTAGATAAATAGGTAAGTGAATGGTCACTAATATCATCAGGAAGGATACCTACTTTGTAAGAGAGAGGGTGGCTGTAATTAAGATCCAGTCTAATATACTTTCTTTGCAGCTGGGTTTATGAATTCTAGTGGGGGGAGGTAATAGTTTGGGAGAAGCCATAAAGGTTTATATGGGTTGTGGGTTTATGAGTGATACAGGTGTTCCAGTCTATATTAAAGTCCCCAAGTATAATGGTTTCCTGAGGGAAGGATGTAGAAAGCCAGCAGAGGATACTTTCTGAGATGCTGATGTTATTGCCTGGGGGTAGGTAGGAACATATTATGTGTATAGATTTAGTAGTATTGAGCTAGAGCTTGGAGATAAGAATTTCCACATTAGTATCTAGAGGTGGTTGTACTAATAAAGAAGTGATCTGTAAATGAGATTTGTGCAGTATTGCTACCCCACCACTCTTTTTGGTAGTTCGGTCTAATCTCAAGATATTATAACCAGGTGGGAGTATTTCATTGTCTTTTGTAACAGGTTTAAGCCAGGTTTCTGTTAAGCATAAGATATCAAAAAGTGTGTATCTAGTAGTGAGTGCAGTTGGCTTACTTTATTGTTAACACTCCTTATATTGAGATGACCTATGAGTAGAGAATTTTGGGTTATACAGGGAGTGAAGGGGGAGAGGGGTGTGTCAGGGTGTTGCTATTTGGTCCAAGGTTGGGATGAATGTCCTCATGAAGGAGAGGATGTCTATAGGGACTATATGGATGTTTCACTAGTTTACTGCAATTAAGTTGTGATTTCCTATATTGTGTGAATGTAAAATGGGCTACTCTGTGGTATTTAGGTGATAGGTTGAGGTGGATGTTATGTTAGAATGGCTTTGGAATTCACACTCATTTATTAGTAATGTTTGTTTTAGAGGTTGGTGAGATGACATGAATTGTAGGTTTTCATAAAAGGTAGGGGTATAGAAAGGATAGATAGTAATGAAAGTAGGAGAGGTAGTTTCATGCATGTGAGTGTATAAGTTAAGGGCATGGTGTAGGAGATTATAGAATGTAGTTAGGAATTAGGAGGTAGGAGTAGAGAGAGTGTATAGTATAGAAATATGTAAGAGGTAATTGAGAGTAATTGTCAGTATGGGAGTGGGTGTGTAGATGGTAGGTCTGCAATGAGTTGTGGATAGCTATTGGATAGGAAGGAGGGGGTGTGGCTTTGTAAGTGTAAGAATAGGACCACTGGGGGTGGGAATTGGGGGTAGGGTAGGGGAGCGGAGTGAGCCCGCAGGGCGAACGGAGCAGGTTAGAGCAGGTAAGTGATAGTCTACAGAGACAATCAGAGAGCAGCAGATTCCTGAGGCATGTTAAGTATATCCAGGTAAATAGAGTGTGGTAAAGCAGGTGAGAGGTAGAGAATGTTGGTGGAGTAGAAGGAAGAAAAAAAGTATAGCTAGATAGTGGGAAGAGAAAAGGTAGCAGCAGAGTGATACAGCAAGGAGATTAGCAATTAGTCAAGGGATGAGAGCTGAAAAAGTATTCAGAGCAGATATTTGGGAAGATGGAGAATTGAGGTATAACCCTAGACTGGATTAAGGTGCCACTTTTGAGCCAGCAAGTTCTTCGTCTGCAACACTGCATCTGGGAAACAGTCATTCTCTTGTCCATAACTTTTGCTAGAAGGGTTTCTGAATTCTAGGCTGTGATGTCTTCTTTCCCCTTCATGGTTTTCCACAGGGATAGGGTATCTTTACACAGTAACCCCTCCTTTATGCCCAAGATGGTAAATGAGTTGTCACTCAATCAGCCCATCAGTCTTCCCACCTTTTTCCCTTCTCCTCAATCTTTTAGTGAGAGGATCCTTCACACCTTGGATGTGCACATGTATTACTTGGATAAAACCAAACCAGTTAAAAAAAATCAGCCGAGGTCCCTGGGCAAGCCTGTTTCCAAGGAGACTATTTCCACTTGGTTTTCTAAAACTATTTCTTTTTGTTATGTGTGACATGGGAAGAACCTCCCCTCACCTTTTAGTGCACATTCCACCAGACCTGTGCCTTCCTCTGGTGCCCAGTTCTATCTTGAAAGCAGCTGCCTGTTCTTCTGCACATACCTTCACAAAATGCTACAAGTTGGATGGCATTTTCTGGTCTTGCTAGGGCTGTTTTGCAGGGGCTTGTGGACAGTGCTTCTGCTGTTCCACCCAATTATTCTTCTGCATGAGCTTTGGTATTCTCCCTCATGTTATGAATACTGCAACATATGAATAGAAGGACACAAAATAATTGTGTAAAATCTTACCATAACCATAGATGTCATTCTCTTCTATATGTTGCAGTATTATCCCCCCCACTCCGCCTTCTCCCTGATGCTTGCCTGGCTTCTGCTGGCGTGTTCCCTCACCTAGGATCAGGGTGGTACTTTTTTGCGGCATTCAGTTCTGAGATCTAGTACGTGCCAACATCCACTTTATACCTGACATCATTTTATGACCGATGCAGGCTTGTACTCTGCGGCATCGCACATACCTTACAAGAACATAAGACTTTTCTATACTGGCTGGACATTCGTGTCAGCCAGTGGTGGACTCCCTCATGTTATGAATACTGCAACATATAGAAGACAAGAACATCTATGGTTATGGTAAGATTTTGCACAACTATTCTTTATGTGCTTGGTGAAGTTTATTTTTTATTAGAGTCCTAGGTCTACAGTATGATTGCTTCATTGGTATATCTTATTATTTGGGTTTAAACCATATTGACTGTACAGGTTTTGTTTATCATGTTGACTGGGAAATCCTAATGTCTCATTGTTTTTGCAAAACTTTGAATATGTGTTTTTCGTATGTGCCCGTGTTGTGATATTCTGCTGTCACCCTAATGTTACGGACATCAGGCTTATTATAAGCTGGGTGTTTTCACAGAATGGCCTGGCTGTTCATTGATGCCGTTTTGTCACTCTAGCTACTGGAGTTTGACATTGCTGATCTGAATGCATCAGGAAAAAGTTAAAAATGCAAAATGTCAGAGGACATTCAGAAGAGATGTAACTGGAACAACCATATGTGTCTAGGGAGTCATTAAAATATATGCTATGGGCCTCCTATAAATTAAGTTAAGGTATGGGGTTAGTGGAGAGACTGGTTTTACTAAGTCTTTTTTATTGTTTTTTTTCTTTGCTCTTTTTACCAGTTTTTGATAGTTTATTGCAATTCCTATTGCACAAATGTGTAATACCTTGTTCCATACTATTTTAAACCAGCTTAATAGGTTGGACTATACTACTATTGCTAGACTAAGTTATGGCTGATTGATTAAACTAGACTTGTTTGAGGATACTTTTCATGGGGCAGAAGTACATAGCTGCACTACTTTTAACTTTTTTTTACTTTTTAACTCTGCCATACATCTCAATTATCCAGATGTTCTTCATCTCACATTGCTGCAGTCCTTACACTTGGGTAGTCCGCTGTCCTCGGTCGGCCCGAATATCAAAGCATTAGGCTGACGTCGGTCAAGGCGCTTAAGACTGACATCAGGACGTCAGGGTACAAATGCGCATGACCGACGTCATATCCTCAGTCTTTTTTGCCGCATGGTCCGATGCAGAAGCAGCGTTGCAAGTGCCGTTCGGCGTTCTGAAATTTTTCGAATTCGGAGTTTCAGACCGAGTCAAAGTTGGCTAAGTACCCTGTTGGGGAATATTTTAGTTTTTTCTTGCCTCAGTGGTTTACCGGATGTCAGAAAAAGTGAATAACTGTATTTCTTGTGGGAAGCAGATACCGCATAGAGATTATCATACTTTGTGTATTCCTTGTTTGGGGCCTGAGCACGACGTTGTTGGGTGTCACTTTTGTGCTAGGTTTAATAAGCGCACTATTAAGCGGAGGTTAGATTGTGCCAGGTTGGTCTTCGGGAAGCGGTGCAATTACAATATGCCGTCGGATGCTCCGCCCGCTTCTTCGAAGAAGCGCAAAGACAAAGCAGCTAAACCCAGGCAAGAAGAGTCGTCCGTACCGGACGCCGGTTCTTTAGGCGTCGGTGGAACCGGTGGTTCCACCGAGGCTTCTCTGGAGTCCCAGGGAGAGACTTTGATTTTGCAGGATGTGGCCTCTCAGGAGGCAGGTCAGGCTGAAGGGGCTTCTCAGGTTACTATACTCCCCTCCCTTCCTAGGGTGGTTAGGCCCTCTCCTTCTGTTTCCAAGGCTTCTCCCAGAGGCAGGCCAGGTTTAGCTTCTGTTGGTGTCACTCCTAGTTCTTCAGGATCTGTGCCCAAGAAGCACATGCTCAAAATGGCAGAAGATTTAATTACTTTGATTAGAGGCTCTTTGCCCCCTCCTGATAAGAGGCCTAGGGTGGAACCAGAGTTGGGGAGTTTTGAGCAGGTTTCGGATGTTTCAGAGTCTTGACTGAAGACTTGCAGGAGTATCCTCGTTATTGTGATTCTGATGTGGATGATTCTACTCCTTCTGCTGCTCCTCCAGAGGATTTTTCTTTTCAGAGACTCTTCATTCTATGAGGAACATTTTAAGTGGGAAGGTCAGGACTTCTCTGATTCCAGGAAAAGGCTTAGGGAATTTTTGCTTTTACCCCAGCATAGGCCTTTGGCTATTCCTCCTGTTCTGGATGTTGTGGAAGATGTGTTTGCGGAGGCTTCACTTAATCCTGATTCTTTGCCTCCTGCTCCTGTTAAGCCGGATAGGTATTACAGGGTGCCTGAAGCTCATAAATATCTGTATAAGAGTCCTAGGGCTGACCCAGAAACAGTTAGTCAGGGACCTAAGGGTGTCAAGGCCTCTGTGGTAAAAATCCGGTTCCTCCAGATAAAGAGGCCAGAGCTTTAGATAGATGGGGAAAGAAAGTCTATACTTCTTCCACCTTAGCTATGAGGGCTTTGAATTGCCAGTTTCACATGTTGAAATATCAAAACTATCTTCTTTCTCAATTGAAGTCTAAGGTAGATGCTCTGGCGGAAGGCATTGAGTGTAAAGAATTGCAAGATTTGGTACATGTTTCTGAACAGGTGGGTAAGCATTCTTTGCAATGTGGATTTGATGCTGTACAGGCCTCGTCTAGGGTGGCTGCCACTGGGTCAGTTCTTCGCAGGCACGCCTGGCTGAGGGATCAGAATTTATCTGACCATGTTAAAACAAGGATTTTAGATGCTCCTTTACAGTCTGATGTATTGTTTGGTTCTCCTGTGGAGGCAGTTTTAAAGAAAATGGAGGACAAGGCTAAGTCTATGCAGACTGTTAAAGATTTTTTGCAAGTTCAGCCACCGAAGTTTAGTAGGAATTGGCCTGCTAAGGGGTGGACGTACCCTTCTTATGATTCACAGTCTAGGGGAAGATCTAGACGTGGTAGGGTAGAGCTCAGGGCTCTTTCAGACCTAGAACAGGGAGTTCACCTGCACAGTCTTCGGGTGAGGGCAGGGGCCAGTCCTTTCGTAAACAGGCCCAATGACCTACCTTTTCAGCTGCCAGAGCCTTCTTGTCTGGCAGCACCTTTGGGAGGAAGGTTGGCACTCTTCAAAGAAAATTGGAATTTGATTACCCAGGACAAATGGGTATTGGATATTATGCACCAAGGTTACAGGTTTTATTTCCATACATTGCCTCCTTTCAATGGCATGCCAGACGTTCCTCCTCAGCAAAGAATAGAGGCTCAAAAACAGATTTCTCTGCTGCTGCAAATAGGGGCCATACAGCCGGTCCCTCTGCCAGAAGTAGGCCTGGGATTTTATTCACGCCTGTTCCTAGTACCAAAGAAGGGGAACACGTGGAGACCAATTTTGGATTTGTCTATCCTCAACACTTATCTGGACATTCCCAAGTTCAAAATGTTGACGTTACAACAGCTTTTACCTCTGCTGGGCAAAGATCACTGGATGGTGACTCTGGATCTCAAGGAAGCTTACCTCCATGTTCCTATCAGGCTAAGTTGCAGGAAGTATCTGCATTTTCAAGCTGGGACTTCTCATTATCAGTTCTCTGCATTGCCCTTTGGCTTATCTACTGCGCCCAGAGTGTTCACAAAGGTTCTGGCTCCAGTGATAGCTTTCTTCAGGCTAAAAGGAATACAGATTTATCCTTATTTGGACGATTGCCTGATTCTGGCCAAAGGAAGGGACGAGCTTCTTCATCATTTACAATATGTGATAGCAGTGCTAAGATGCCTGGGGTATTCTGTGAATGAAATAAAGTCCAGTCTAGTACCCTCTCAGGACATGTGCTTTCTGGGTGTGAGACTGAATACAGCATCCCAGATGGCCTTTTTGACCCCGGACAAACAAAAGAATCTTTCACTTTACTTCCATCAATTGTCTCATCTGTCCAGGCTGACTGCAAGGACAGTCCTTCAAGCCTTGGGGTTCATGGCATCTTGTATTCTGGTGCTTCCCAATGCCAAACTACATATGAGGAAGCTACAATGGTATCTCAAAAATGTATGGACTCAGCAGTGCCAAGATATGGACACTGTCATTCAGATAATACCTTGCATTCAAAAGGAATTTTTGTGGTGGGCTCAGGAATGTCACCTAAACAAGGGACTCTCTGTGACCCGGCCAGAGGCGAGTCAGATTCTAACGACAGATGCCTCAGACAAAGCTTGGGGAGCTCATCTAAATGGAAAGTGGATACAAGACACGTGGCCTGCCAGACTACAACATCTGCATATCAACTTGAAGGAGATGTTAGCAGTCCAATTTGCATTAATAGCTTTCAAGGATTTACTTCTTCCAGGGCAGGTGTTGGTTCTAACAGACAACACAACTGTCATGTGGTACATCAACAAGCAAGGGGGAACACATTCTTATCCTCTATGCAGGCAAGCAATGATTTTGTGGGAGACTGCTCTCAGTTTACAACTCAATCTTCAGGCAAGGTTTCTGCCGGGAGCACAGAACTCCTTAGCAGACGTGTTGAGCAGACGAATTATGGATCCCCACGAGTGGAAATTGGATCCTCATGTATTTCAGAAATTGACAGTGTCATGGGGAACTCCAGACATAGATCTGTTCGCTTCTCCACTAAACCACCAACTGCCAAAGTTTTGCACGAAAAGGTTTCATCCCACAGCTTGGAAAGTGGATGCTCTTTCTTTCAATTGGAGCAATCTTCATGTGTATGCCTTTCCACCTCTGCCTCTCCTCCCAAAGGTACTCCTAAAGGTCAGACAGGACAAGCCAAAGATGATTCTAATAGCTCCAGATTGGCCTCGACAGCACTGGTACCCATTACTGAGAAGTCTGGTTCGGGAGCCTCCATGGCCTTTGCCTTCGATTCCACACCTGCTGACTCAATGTCAAACTTCACTCTCTTCACCTAACAGCCTGGCATATTCTGTTTTAAACCCTGGAGGGTCTCAGCTTCCGCAGCAAGTTTTGAATGTTATTTTGGAGGCCAGAAGGCCTAGTACAAGGAAAGTATACGCAGATAAATGGAAGAGATTTTTATTTTGGAGTGCAGCAAAGGAATTTGATGTTGCTAAGCCTAATTTAAGTGTGGCTCTTCAATATCTTGCTGAGTTACTGGACAAAGGGTTGTCCTTCTCTTCTATTAAGATTCATGCTGCAGCAATTTCTGCTCACTATGACTGTGATCCACCTTTGTTTTCTCATCCTTTGTTTAAGCAATTCCTTAGAGGGGCAAAGAATATAAGACCCCACGTAGAGCTCCTACTCCTGCTTGGGATCTCAATTTTGTGTTGGAGAAACTCACTCTACAACCTTTTGAGCCTGCAGCTACTGCTGAGTTGAAATATTTATCATGGAAGACTGCTTTTTTGTTGGCCATTACCTCTGCGAGAAGGGTTTCTGAATTACAGGCCCTTATGGCAGTTGAGCCTTTCTTAATTTTCCATAAGGATAGGGTATCTTTACGTACTAATCCTTCCTTTATGCCTAAGGTGGTTTCTAGTGTGGCTTTAAACCAAACTATTCATTTGCCTACTTTTTATGCAAACCCCAAAATAAAGGGGAAAAGATTTTGCACACCTTGGATATACACAGGCAGTTGCGATATTATTTGAGCAGAACTAAAGGGTTCAGGCAGTCTCAGCAGTTGTTTGTTTCTTTTGCTTTGGGTTCTCAGGGCAAGCCTGTGTCAAAACAAACTATTTCTAAGTGGATTGGGTTTTGTATTGCTTTCTGTTATTCCCATCATGGTAAGGAAGTTCCAGCTGGGATTAGGCCTCATTCCACTAGAGCTACTGCCACATCTACAGCTTTTTTAAGGGGGGTGGCAACTAAAGATATTTTGGAGGCAGCTACTTGGAGTTCAGTGCATACTTTCTCTAAGCATTACCACCTTCCACTTTACTCTAAATTTGGGGCTGGGTTTGCCACTGCTATTTTACAGGGCATTTTGGCAGCTCCTACTACTTTATAGTTTTGCCATCCTCCCTTACCTCTGCTTTGGGATTCTACCCAAGTGTAAGGACTGCAGCAATGTGAGATGAAGAACATAGTACAGTTTTGTACCTACCATAAATGTAGATGTTCGAAGATCCACATTGCTGCAGTCCAATCCCTCCCTCCTTCCCCTCTGTTGTTAGAGGCGGTTGTGTGGTTTGGGTTGTAAATATTGTGCATATTGTATATATATTGTTCATATGATTAATGCAAGGGTGGTTGGTTGTTTTTTGCTGTCTTTTGGTTTTGACCTTTCTGTTTAGGGTCTTCTGACATCTGGGGCAAGAAAAGACTGAGGATATGACGTCGGTCATGCGCATTTGTACCCTGACGTCCTGATGTCAGTCTTAAGCGCCTTGACCGACGTCAGCCTAATGCTTTGATATTCGGGCCGACCGAGGACAGCGGACTACCCAAGTGTAAGGACTGCAGCAATGTGGATCTTCGAACATCTACATTTATGGTAGGTACAAAACTGTACTATTCTTTGCAGAATATCCAGATTTTTCATTTTTGCATGTGTGTTTTCTGGAACATTACTGAAAACTAAAGACACTTAAATAATGACAGATATTTGAAATTCAGTCTTCATATCCTTCAGAAAATATACACTAATGCAAAATCTGTTCTAGCAACTTTCTAGGTTTATATTTAAAGTCTGTCCCTGATTTTGGGCCGCCTTTTCCCCAATTATTGTTACGTTTCTCTAGATTTCTTGCGCTAAGAGGTTGAGATGTATGAACTTGGCTACCTAATAAAACTGAATTTATTTTCCATCTCCCAAACAAAACTGAGTAATGTATAGGGTGCTACCCCAAAGCTATATTTTACTTGTTACAGAGACCATTATTGGAGAAGGTAATATGTTGACGGTATAAAAGCAGATCTTTGAGATATTTTGTCACTGTAACCAAAACGCTACCCTGACATTATACCTTTTGTAGAGACTTTTCCTGGTCCCCCATTTTATGCAGACATTTCCTTGATCAAGAATATGCATTATATTGTTTGTAATGAGCCATATACAATATGAAGAAAGTTTAAACTCTCTTTACAGAATGTTACTAGTTTGAAGTTTTTTTGTATTGCATTTTTGGATTCTTCTATTTCATTTATTTATCCTTACAAGGTTTATAGTAATGGCTAATTTTTCTCGACTGTAGAATGAAACTTCAGCAGTGTCTTTTTGGTATAGTCTTTGTACATAGTTTATACTTATTTGCAAAGTACTTAATAAGAAATATTTACATTGGGCAGATTCAGGAGTCGTCTATACTGTGAAAACATGCAAATTTATTGTATTTGTACTTAAAATTAACATATCCCCTTTCAGGACATATTTTACAGCTAATGTTTGCAAGGATTACTGTTTATAAAGACAGATGCACATTTCTTTCTCAAACTTAGGCATGTATGTGTTTACACTTTATGTGTGTATATATTTGTGTGTTTGTGTTTTATATAAATGTATAGGTATTTAGAAAATCAATACAGTCTTGTGCCATTTACTGTTATTTTACTTTTTATAAAAAATGGAAATATGTAGTATACCTTACTAACTGAGTTGCAAATTCTTTTGTCATCCATTCCTTAAATACTGAAGGACTGACATTCATCTTTAGAGTTATTCTTGGGACTTGGGAGTGTACTCCTGCACCTTTACTTTTATTTTGCTGTTACTCTTTTTCTGTTCTAAGCTACCTTCTTTCAGAGATGGATATATCTATTGTTAAACACGGGCCCAGTCTGCCTGAGTTGGTGTAACTCGAGTAGGTGTAAAAGATCCCACGACTGCTATTGAGAAGATTAGGAAAAGTTCCTTGATGCTCTGGCCAAATTTTGTGTAGTAGCAGAAATACCGCCCCTGGTCTCCCTAGAAAGGAGGCCACTAGCCTAGTTGGGACTAACCTGGTCGACAAAGGTAAATAAAAATAAAAGTTTACAGTGCAAAACATTATTGCTTATTCATAAACTTTTTTTTCTCGTGATTTTACTTAAGTAAGGGTTATTTGTGTGTTGCATACAACCTTTCATGTCAGTGAGTTAAGGCTTCAACAGAAACTCATGCCAGTGCCCACTTAGGTAGGTATGTTTGTCTCTTTGTGTATATAGAGATGACGATACTCTACTACTTTTTTAAATGCAAGCCAGGAGAAGTACAGTAGAGTAAGTGAACTCTAATGTTAAAATGTCCTATTACATTGACTGTGCATCTCAAAGGTTTATTGTTGTGTTAAGTATGTTTGTTCACAGCTGTAATTTCCTGAGCATGTAAAAACTTGCCTTTGGTAAGGTAATCAGCAACAAAGACATCACTTGTACTGTTCAAAAGTTGTATGCTGTAGACAACGCTGAGATCATGAAGTCGATCTACAACAGAGCAAACTATATGTCATATAACCTCAGTTGTACTAGAATCTGACCCACTACATTTGTTTTTTCTTTTGTGGTCTTCAGTAAATGGTGCTGGTCTTGCTATGGCAACCTGTGACATCATTGATCTTCATGGAGGAAAACCTGCCAATTTCTTGGACCTGGGAGGAGGTGTACAGGAATCACAAGTATATCAGGCATTCAAACTTCTCAATGCAGATCCAAAGGTAATTGATGAGGGTTTACAGTCCATTGTTACATTTTGCGGGGCAAAAGTTGGTTTTATGTGCAAGACAGTTTCTATACAGTCCATTGTTACATTTTGCGGGGCAAAAGTTGGTTTTATGTGCAAGACAGTTTCTAGTATTATTCATAATGGCTTTGTGTAGCTGGACACATTCAAGTTTTTCAGTGTTGGATCAGTGACTTCAGCAGTTTGCAAGTAGCACGGGTAGCCCCTTTTACTTAGACCAAACTTTGAGATATCAGACTTTTTTTCTCCAGCAAAATATTTGTAGAGACCAAACTTTGAGATATCGGACTTTTTTTCTCCAGCAAAATAATTGTAGAGACTACAGCACTGACAACAAATACGTTGATTGTTCACCAGCAACTGTTAGTGTAGCACTGTCTGTTCACCAGCAACTGTTAGTGAAGCACTGTCTGTGTTTTCCCAAATTTTCCAAAAATACACACACACTTTATTGCCCTTAACATCCGTCAAGTAGTATGTCCTGTGCGCCTCCCACATTATACAATATTGACTCTGAAGTTGATGCAGTTCATACAAAACTGAAAACTCCAGTCTACACCAGCTTCACATTGTTGCACTGATTAGTATACTGATGGAAAAACAGTGCTGTGTTGGTGCACTAGTCAGCCTAATGAGCTGTTACTCTGCCTGTCTTAACTTACTTTGAAGACATCAGGCACTGCTGAATGGTTGTATTACCTAATGGTTTGCTTTTTTTTTTTTTTTTTTTGCATGGATTTTATTTCACAGTAGGGTTAACCTATTTAAATAGTTCCATTTGCTGACTCCGGTGCAGTTGGTGTTATAGCTTGTATCACTGTGGGTGACCCATGATAAGACCACCATCCATAAACACTGAGGTCTTTCATGGCTCTCTGTATTTTAGAAAACAATTCTGTGATCTGGCAGTTTAGTTCAAGTGCGTAGAGAAATATCTATTGGCAGTTTATTATGGACAGCAGGTCCTGTGCATTTTGTTTTTGTATATTAAGTTGAATTTCACTTTAGTATTTACTGCAAGTACTGAAAGGAGTGAGATTTTTGATTACAACACCAGACCTTTATAAATGCTTTTTTAATGTAGTGTATGTGGCTATGAATTTTTTTTTGTGAATGTATGATGGGAAATAACTGTGTGAGGCAGTACTCATCTTTTCATTTTCATCTTTGTACAAATGTTAGCAAATTGATAAAATAAGAATTAAAAGATGTTATTACAGTGATGTCTTTTTCAAGATTTACAGGGCAGCAGACTAGCCTAGCGGTCCTGCTGTTTGGACATTTTCTGTACTAACGCAGTATTTATTGGACACTGTGTTGCTGGATATGTCAGTCATTAACCAAAATTTTGCGCGTATTTGAATGCATCTCACATGCCTCTTCTAGTAGTCAGTTCAGTCAGTATATACATATATATATATATTGGCCTAATGAGGGAAGAGTAGAGGGAGACAATGACCTCTTTCTTCCTGGACACAAAACCCTTAGTAATGAGATGTGCCACTTAGATGGACTTTCTGACCACAGTGGCAACGTGGTGATCAAAAGAGAGGTTGCTGTCAACCTGTGTTCCCAGATCTCTTATAACACCTTCTGTGTTCAGTGGACTACCATCAATGTGGTAATTCATGGGAACCGGGTTTTTCCCAAAGGGGATGACTACACATTTTTTGGCATTGAGCTTAAGGCCATGGGTCTGACACCAGTCGTTGGTCACAGTGAGGCCATTCTGTAGGATGTCAACATCACTTGGGGAGTTAATAATAGCTCCCAACTTGCAATCGTCTGCAAACCTTGTCAGCCAGAGTCCCATCGTGTTGGCTGGGACTTCAGAGAAGCAGATACCAAACCGGAGAGGACCCAGGACCAAACCTTGTGAGACTCCCCTCGTGACTAATCTCAGTCTGACTTGGAGTCAGCTACTTTCACACTGTGGGTTCGATCTGTGAGCCAGTTTGCAACCCACCTAGTGATATAGAGGTTGATGCCAAGCTTAGTGAGTTTTTCTATGATTCCTTAGTGGGGAATGCTATCAAAAGCCTTGGCCAGATCAAGGTAGGCTGTATGAACCACCTTGCCTTCCTCCACAGCTCTGGTAACTGACTGAAAGAAGTCAACCAAGTCGAGCAGGCATGATCTACCCTTCAAAAAACCAAATTGTGTGGTGGGATCCAGAGTTTGGAGATTCCGTATATATCCTTGTTTATCAGGTCCATGATGATGCGTTCCATAGTTTTGCATATCACACTCATCAGGCTAATGGGATGATAGTTCCCAGGGTCTGTAGTCGCTCCTCCTTTGTGGAGAGGGATGACTGTAGCAGTGCGCCATTCGGCAGGGACAAAGCCTGAGGTGAGGCTGTGATTGAACAGGGCACACAGGTGAGGTTCCAGTTCACTCTGTAGTTCATGTAGAACACAACCAGTGATATTATCAGGTCCCATAGAAGCTGTATTCTTGGTCTTGGACAGAGATGTTTTAACCTGTGCAGCAGTAATACTTGGTGCCTGGCAATCTGCTGGTATTGTGATTGGTCCTTTGGGAGGGAGGGGGGTAAAGTTGGCACTAAATCTGTCGGCCAGTATACTGGTAATATATTTTGGCTCGGTATAGGCAGTACCATTGTGCAGTAGCTCAGAGCAAATCTGGGTATTGCCATGCAGATTCTTTACATAACTATAGAAGGCTTTGTGGTTGTCTTTACTATCTGCTGCAATTCTGTTTTCATACCTAACTTTAGAGGTTTTGATAAGGGGATCTCAACTTTTTGTTGAGGCAGATAAGTGAGTTTTTCCAGTCTTGGGACTTCACCTTATTCCGCATCAGTTCCCTCCCTCTGTTGTAGAGTTTGTTTATGGCAGGAGACCACCAGATTGGCTTCCTTTTTTTGGAGCAGTGTGTCTTGGTTCTATTAGGTATGGCGAAATACATGCATATTTTTGTACGTGTTCGTACACTGCATTGGTGTATGATTCTGCAGTCACACTTTAATACATGTAATAAAGGCTGCCACTAGGAGGTTTTTATCTTCAGTCAACAAGCAGTTTGAAGAGCCACCTGCAGAAACAGTAGTCATATTACTTGCAAACTACAGATCGTTAAATGTGAGAAGTGTATCACAGTGCACTCAGCGTCTGTAGCAGTTTATAAGTAGCTTTTGTCCGCTTTTGGTGTGTTGTTATAGACAAGTGTCATGCTGGCAGGATGGTTCTTAGAGCAGCTGAATTAGTGTAATTTTTACTATACTTAATTAGTTCTATTACATTTTGATTGCCTCACAGAAATACTTCTAATAAGGAAAACTGGCCTTTTTTCAGTATTTGTTTCGGAATGTAACTTCTCCATTGGTGCTGCCCTTCTTACTAATATACTCTTGAGTCACCCTAGGATAAAAATAGCATTAAAGTGTCTAATTTGTTGGCATCATGTAGGTTCGGTAAAGAAAACTATCATCTTCTTCTATTTCTTTCTTTCTTTTGATTTCAGATGAAAAGTCCATCACTGTCTATATGAAGTAATCCTACTGCTGCCTTCCTCTGAACAGTTCCTCTCACTGTCTCTTTCTTGTGATCACCCAACCCATTAAAATCAAATAGATACTAGAATGGAAAGTCGTCTGCTATAACTTGCCTGTTACAAAAGAAACCTATTTTTTTTTTCTGGGCTGCTTCAAATCACTCATTTCTTCATCCCTTCCAGTGTTAATTTAAATTGTCCAGTTTTTCCAGCCACAACATGTTTTGCTTCAGATCTGTGATCGTCTTTGTATTACAGTCTTTCCCTCCATTTTTTAGAGATGAATCAAGAACTGAAATAAGTAGTTTAATACACTTTCCCTTTTGTTGTAAAAAAAAAAAAACATATCTGAGTGATTTACTTATGAGGAAAATAAATTAACTACAAATGCTTGTTCTTACAGGCAGTTTCTTTAATAAGTGAGGAAAGCTTAACTAGAAGTATTGAAAACGAACTTAAATTAATTTTACAGCACCTAGGTTTAAAGAAAAGTGGTATGATGTCAGCAATGCTCACATTATAGTCTGGTATGCATGTCTGTGTCTGCAAGGAATAGTCTGTCTTCATCAGGGTTGGGTGCTTCATATGTCTAATTTTGCATACTCATCCATTGAAAGATTTATGGTATGCTTGCTCCACTTTGTAAAAGATTTTACTCTGTGATGATCTGGATTTGATTAGGAATCTGGGTACTGGAGGAACTAGATAAGGAGGGATAGGAGTAAATAACTGACTTCACACCCCAGAAGTGCCTCATGAGGAAAGGCTTTTAGGATTCAAAGCCTGTCAGGTAAGTACACAGTGCTGTAGTTGGGGAGTCATGGGTGTACAGCTGTATCAAATAAACCAAGCCCCATGCTGTATTCCATTTACGTTTGTGTGTGTGTGTGTGTGTGTGTGTGTATACGCACGTATGACTAAGTTTCTGTTGAAGAAAGCCTAGAGTAGCTCTTGCAGGTTTTTGTGAATGCAGTGTTGCATGGGTAGCTTTGTTCTCTACCTCTGAAGTAATTTTAATCTGTGTTCTACAGTATTATTGAAATAATGATGGGTGTGTTAAGATTTGTTAGATATATGGTTTATTTTGTTCAGTTAGTTCATTTTTTAGTTAGTTTAGGAAGAAGATCCATTTTGCTGGCAATGCTTTTTCTGAGTGGTTCATGGAGTGCAAGGTGTGTACTCCCCTGACAATGCAGTTCAGTACATCAGTGCTTCCCCAGCTACATACTTCTATACACCTATGATTCCCTAGGATGTTCAAGTTGCCTTCCACCACCTGATTGTTTCACTTCTTAGTCCTTGAAATTTTATCATGGGATATTACCCCACAAAGCTTACTGTCATGAACTGGTGGTGCTCTGTGCTGAGGCTTTGCCTTATATGGCTCTCTCTCTAGACCAGTTGTAGTGGTCGGCCATAAGAGTCACAGGGCAGTCCAGAGCATAATTCATTACACACATGTGAGAGATCAAATGGCTGCTGAATGTTGATAGGAGCTGAAGTTGTGGATGCAATTTTTACCCTTAGAGACCTTGGTTTAATGCCAGCAGTAGACCCGGCACAGTTCTTTCCCCATCATGTATTACTTGTAGAGCAAACTTGGCCCCATTCAGCCCAGTTCTTTCTTTATGTGTACTTAGATACAATCCTTGTTTGGGAGCTTTTTGAGGATGTGAAGCTGCCTCCCCAGCCAATTTCCACTAAAGGAAGTTCAGAGGAAAAGCCTTTATTTCTGAGCCCAATAAAGCTTTAGTGTGTCAGGGTTCTACCCGTTCTTCTTGCTTCTACTAGAGTGATGCCTTCTTCAGTGAAGACTTGTGTTGCATATGAAGGCTTAGTTGGCCCATATTTTGGCTTGTACCTTGGACTCATTGTCAGGCTCCCTAAGTACCTCTTAAAATTCCTTCACCCTTGAAGATGTACAACATCAGCCATGGTTAATTTTGGACTTGAATCTACATAAGAGGATTTTGTTACAACTAAAGATAAGGTTAAAGCAGAATGGTCAGCTTTACAAAATATTAGTAAATGAAAAGATTTAGTGTTTAAACCATCAGACAAAGGTAACAAAATGAGAAGTTATGTACCTACCATAACGTTCCATGTTAGTTGCCTTCTTCTCGCCTTCTTTCTTGCTGGATGGGTTCGGAGCCGACCCTCGGCTCTGACTCGGCCTATACTAAAGCTTGAGAGCTATTTTTACTGGCTCGATGCTACCCTATATCCCATAATGCTAGGCGCTAACTACACAGATCTCGTTTTATAGCTGAAACCATAGCAGTTCTGATCTCCAAAATAAGGAGAAGAGGAAACCTCACTCGTAAGTCACCTAGACCTATAGCTACCAGTAAGGATAGCCAAGGGGGCTAATACTGAGGCAGAAAGAAGATCCCCAAGGATCCTTAGGTTTGTCCAGGCTAGGGGGGTGGGGGGTGGGACGCAAGAAAGAAGGCAAGAAGAAGACAACTAACATGGAACGTTATGGTAGGTACATAACTTCTCAATGTTAAGTTGTCAATCTCGCCTTCATTCTTGCTGGATGGGACCGCGTCCATAGCACCTTCACCCTGGGTGGCTCATCGGAACAGACTCTTGAGAATGGTGGAACCAAAATTAGCCTGGCTTCGGGAGGCCATGTCTAATTTGTAATGAGAGATAAAGGTATGAGGAGAGGCCCATGTGGCTGCCGCACAAATGGAATCTATTGGTAATCTACCCTGAAAAGCTATTGACGTGGCTAATGCTCTAGTTGAGTGAGCCCTGGGCCTTGACGGTAGCTTTTGGCGTCTGAGGTCATAGATGAAAGTAATCACAGAGGCCAGCCATCTAGAAAGGGTTACTTTGGAAACTGGAAGGCCTTTCTTGCCTGCCGCATAAGATAGGAAGAGCTGCTCAGATTTCCTAGCTTGCTTGGTTCTATCCAGATTGTAACGGAGCTGACGATGAACGTCCAGAAAATGCAGCTTTTGTTCCGCTCTGTTGGAGTAGTTGGGGAAGAAAACTGGCAGATCGATAGTCTGGTTTAGATTCGCCTCAGAAGAAACCTTGGGTAAAAAGGACGGGTTAGTCCTGAGGGACACTCTGTCTTTATGGAAAACTAGATAAGGTGGACGAATGCAAAGGACATGAAGTTCTGATACTCTTCTCGCAGATGTTATGGCGACTAGAAAAAGAGTCTTCCAAGAGAGCAATTTCAAGGAGCAGGAAGCTGCAGGTTCAAAGGGGGGAAGAATCAAGGAAGTTAGAACCAAATTTAAGTCCCACTGCGGTGGGGGGGGGGTCTCTGATTGGGGGCTTAAGCAAAAAGATACCTTTAAGAAAGATTTTGCAAAGCTTATGGGACATGATACTGGAGTCCGAAAAGCCTACATGAAAGTTCGAAATAGCCGCTAACTGTACTCTGATGGTGGAGGAAGAAGATCCTGACTGAAATAGTTTGGCTAGGAAGTCTAGGACTGATTGGATAGGGGCAGTAAAAGGATCCATATTTCTAGCTCCTGCCCAGAAGGAAAAGCACTTCCACTTGCTGGCATAAATCCTTCTGGTAGATTACTTTAGGGAAGCTATAAGTATGTCACACACAGAATGGGAAATAAGGGGAAGCCTGGCTAGGGTTGGAATTGGAGCAACCAAGCTGTGAGGTTGAGAGATTGGAGGGAGTGGTGCAGCTGTCCCGACTGATGGGTCAAGAGATCTGGCACTGGGTCCAGATGCCAGGGCTGCCCCAAGAGGTAACGATGCAGGAACAGAAACCATATCTGTCGAGGCCAGTAAGGAGCAATGAGGATCATGGAGGCTCTCAAGGCGGTAGCTTTCTGAATCAATTGAGTGATTAATGGAAAGGGGGGAAAGGCATACAGAAGTCCCCAGGGCCAATCGTGGACTAGAGGGTCTCTGGGGGGGGGGGCCGGGAAGAGAATGAAGAAGTCGTGGCACTTGCTGTTTTGAGGTGTTGCGAAAAGATCGCAGCAAGGTCGACCCCATTTCTGAAAAATTTATTCCACTACTACTTGTTTGAGAGACCACTCGTGTGGCATGAGAATGGTTCTGCTCAACCTGTCCGCTATGATGTTGGACTTCCTGGGGATGTGCTTTGCTATCAGAAACTGCTGAGAGGAGATCGCCCACTGCCAAAGTCTGAGTGCCTCTCGACATAAGGGATAGGACTTGGTTCCGCCCTGCTTGTTGATGTACCACACTACGGACATATTGTCCGTCTGAACTGCAGTAGGTCCTGATGGGAAGAGAGTCCTGAAGGGCTTGCAACGCTAAAAGTACTGCTCTCATCTCCAAGACATTTCTGGAGAGGAGAAGCTGATGCCTGTTGGTGGCAGAGAGGAGCCAGTCGTCTAGGTATGGAAACACCTGGAATCCTTGACGCCTCAGATGAGCCGTAACCGCTGCCATGCATTTGGTGAACACTCGGGGGGCTGTAGTGAGACCAAAGGTCAGGGCTCTGAACTTACAGACTTTAGTCTGCTGAGATCCGATATTGGTCTCCAGTCCCTTGTCTTTTTTGGTACCAAAAAGAACTTGGAGTAGATTCCGGATCCTTGTTGGTCTGCTGGGACTGGCTGGATGGCTCTTTTTGTTAGCAGTTTTGATATTTCTAGTACTGCTTGTTCCCTTAGACTGGGTGGAACGTCTGGGAGGGGTCCTTTTGGCTGAGTTGGGGTGTGCAGAAAAGGAATTTTGTAACCCTCGGATATAATCGACTGTACCCATTTGTCTTGGGTTAGTGAAAGCCAGGCTTCTGGGTACAGTGATAACCTTCCCCCGACTGCCTCCGAAGGCGGACAGTCGGGCAGCTTCTCAGGGATGCTGGAAGGGTTTGTCAGAAGGAGACTCTCTGCTACCCTGATTTTGCGGACCTCCTCTGTCCCTAGGGCGGCATCTGTTATTGTCCCCCCCCCCTGCCTCTAGAGGGGAACTGACCTCTTGCGTCAGGCACGACCTCTTGTGGTTTACGGAACCACATTTTCCCACCCTTCTGACCTTTAGGATATGGTCTAGACGGGGTGGAAAAACGGACTCCCACGGCAGAGAGAGTCTTGCCTTCTTCCTCGCATCGGTTCAAAGTATCCTTTACCTGAGGTCCAAACAAAGCTGAACCGTCAAAGGGGGAGTTAGTGAAGGACGGCTTAAAGGGGTCTGCAAAGTTACAAAGCCGCATCCAGGCGTGACGCTGTAAGGCCACGCCTGTGCCTGCAGCTCTACTCGCCTCATTGGCCGCATAGGAAATAAGCCGCATGGAGGAGTTGACAATGGAATTCAGAGTTGCCAGCTGGGAGTTGATTTTGTCCTGAGAACCCGCAGCTGTTGGATCCTGTAGGACCTCACTCACTTCTTTGAGCATGTCTCTGAAGGCGGGTGAAGTGGCACAGATAATTCAGCGACCGCATGACAAAGGTTGCTGAAGAAAACATCTGCTTGCCGTACCTATCCATAGTCCTAGACTCCTTGTTAGGAGGATGGACAGGTACTGAAGGATCAGCCAGTTCCTTCTTAGTGGCTGCAGCCACCACCATGGCATCAACCAGGACACCCTTGGCTAAAAACTGTTTGTCCGAAGGAGCTGTTATGAATTTTGAAGGCCTCCGTGGGGTAGGTTCCATCGTATCAGGGGCCATCCATGCCTTCCGCACCACCACTTCCATGAGGGGGCCAAAGGGCGGAGACACCCAGGAGGTGGAAGGGTGAGAGCCAAACGCCTCTAGGTAAACCGACACGTCCTCGGAAGGATTAAGGGTAGACCAGTTCCCCCTCTGCTTAAGGATCTCAAGGATGTCTGAAAAGGAGACATCCTCAGAGGGGGGACCGTGGGGACCCTTCCGACTCATCCAAGTCGGTATCCGATGTAATGGACTCAGGGGAGTCCACATGCTTCCTCTTACATTTCCTCTTCCGAGGGGGTTCCCCTGATGGATTAGGGGAAACGGAAGAGGAGGATATTCCCAATGGGGAAACCTGAGGCATTGGATCTCTACAGTCAGGAATGAGAGGGTGGATAGAGACCGCAGCAGGCACTACAGAGGAAGGAGCTGAGGGAGCCGACCGTGGAGCAGGCACAGGGGCCAGCACGCTCCTCATGACTTCGAAGGCTCCCCTGTCACGCAGGGTAGAAGGTCCCTGCTCCGAAGAGATAAGGACCCCTCCCGGCACCGAGAGGGACGGCTTCAAAGCCGATGTTGGGGCCAAACTTACCAGCGCCGAAGCTCCGAGAGGGAGAACGGGGTCGGACAAGGGTCTGATGCCACTCACCCCCTCGGAGCTGACGAGGAAGTCCATGCACCCGGATCCCTCCAAGGATGGGACCATGGAAGAGACCGGAGCCGACGACAGAGCCGAAAGGTGAGGTAGCGGCTCCGACGTGTCGACAGCCATGGCTCCCACAAGCTCCGGCTCCGAACTCAGAGGAAGAGGAGGAATCGAAGATGGGGTGGGAATAGCCACTGTCTGTTGAGAAGGGCTATGGAGCATCTGGGCTAGTGCCTGAGACTTAAGAGGTCTACTAACCACCCTCTCGAGGTCATCGTCCGAGAGCCTGGAAGACCTAGAGGAATGGGTTCGATGGCTCCGCTCCGAGAGTAAGGGAGACCTCGGAGCCAAGTGAACAGATTCCAAGGACGGAGACCTGGACCGTTTACGGCTGCCAGATGGCACTGACACAACTATCTGCGCCGACTGAGTCCTAGAAACATTGGCTCCGGCTCGAGTTGATGTAGAAGACTGAGTTTGAGAAACGTCGACTCCAGCCAGAGCCGATGAAGAAGACTGTGTCTTGGAAACATTGGCTCCAGCCGGAGCCGATGTAGAAGCAGTCAGAGCACCCCCAGTCGAAGGCTCTGAACACCGAGCCGATGGCTTGGATGGCTTCGAAGGCTTCCCCGATGATGACTTGGCCGGGGAACCTTCAGGCTTTAATAAGCCCCTCAAAATTAACTTATTTCTGCGTTCCTGCAGGACTCTTGGACTGAACGCATGACAGACAGAACAAGAGTCCTGCAGGTGCAGAGGGCCCAGGCAATAAACACAAGTGTGACCATCTGTCAGCGACATTTTCTGACAGCACGAGTCACACTTCTAGAAGCCTGAGACCCTGGTGTCTTTAGACATCCTAAAAAAGGACAAAAAATACACACACACACACACACACACACACACACACACACACACACACACACACACACACACACACACATATACACACACACACACAGACAGACACCCCTTAAAACAAACTAAGTCAGTCGCACAACAATTTAACCTGACAATTTAAAGAAAAGGGGAATGGGCCCAAAGGCCTAACCTTTTAACCAAACAAGGGGATTAGGAATTAAGGGATTAAGGGGGACCGGAAGGAAGTTTAGCTAAGAAGGGAAGCTAATGGGATGGTCGCTAACAAAAAACTAACTGAAAAACTGACTAAAAAGGAGAAATTTAAGAATTATAAAATCTAAACTGCAGAGCCGGTAACAAACGCACCTCGCAGCTGTAAGCGGCAAATGAGATCTGGGTAGTTAGCGCCTAGCATTATGGGATATAGGGTAGCCTCGAGCTGGTAAAAATAGCTCTCGAGCTTTAGTATAGGCCGAGTCGGAGCCGAGGGTCGCCTCCGAACCCATCCAGCAAGAATGAAGGCGAGATTGACAACTTAATATTAATAATTATACACAACACACAATATATGAGAACGTGTCTGACAATATAAATGATGAAGATGTTTATAAGATTGTTACCCTGTCAGAATATGAAAAAGCTGTGATTGATTTTCAGGTGCTATTAGATAGGGGCTGCAAATTATGATACTTTTCGAAGAATGATCTTAAAAATAAATTTACTAGTGAAGGTCACATTTTGGCAACCTTTTATTGGTTGCCCAAAGTGCATAAAAGTTTGATAGATCCAACTAGATGCCCCATTGTTTCAGCAAGTAATTACTTCGTACATGATAGAGGTTTAATGTTGCATAAATATTTGTTAACCTTAGTGGTGAAATTGCCCTCTTACATTAAAGACACTTTTGACTTTCTAGATAAGATTAAGTTATTTGAATGGGCAAGTGAAAATTATTGGGTAACAGTAGATGTAAAAAGTCCTTATACTAATATTCAACATACTTTTGTTATAGAGGCCTTGAATTTTTTTTTTTTTTTTTTGGGGGGGGGGGTCCTTTGGCTAGTTATATTATTGATTTAGTTTATTTTTTGTTTAACTAATTTTTTTTTAATTTTATCAAGAAGTTTACTATCAGATTGAGGGTAAGCCATAGGGGCACCTTTTGCCCCCATGTATTCAAGCAAACCTTTTTATGGGTTTGTTTGAAGTAGAACTCTTTAGAATTTAGATTTTGTTAGAAATTATTTAATGTATTTTAGGTTTATTGATGATTTGATTTTTTTTTTTTTTTTTTGTGTAGAGGTGGTCAAGAATTGGTTTCTACCTTTATACATGAATTACAACAAACTATATTTGGTTTGCAATTTGATGGTGTTCAACAGAGGGGAAGAGAGTTACATTTTTAGATATGGAATTGGAAGGACAGGAAGATGTCTGGATTATTACTAAAGTACATAGAAAATTTGAAAAAGGAACCCATTTTCTGGATGGCAAAAGTTGCCATCCTCCACATTTAATAAGATCCCTGCTTATAGTGAGTTATTACATATAAGTAGGTTATGTAATGATAGTGAAATTATGGAAAAAGAATTGTTAAAAACGTGGGATGTTCAAGCAGAGAGGTTATGATGAGGTTATTATAGAAGCTATGAATAGATTATTGAGAGGCGAACAACAAGCAAAGATAATTTAATATTATAAAAGAAACAAACTTGTCCCAAATGATGGTACTGACATTTAGTATAAGATTTATTTTGTTACTGTATATAATGATTTTACTGAAAAAAATTTGAACATTATAAAGTTCTATTGGGGTTTTATTAAAAAATATGGATTTTGTTAATATTTTGTTTGATGAACCACTCACCTCTTTTAAGAGGACGAAGTGTTAAGGCTATGATTGTTCATAGTTATTTCATTAAACCTGAAGTCATTCTAGTTAAAAACCTGAAAATAAGGGTATGTTGACAAGTGGAAATTGTTAAATTTTTAAATATATAGTTAAGACTTTTGATAATCTCAGTAATTGTATATAGGCCTAGGGATTTATAATGTAATATGGAAGATATTATATATGCTCTGAGATGTTCCTGTAACCTTTTTTATGTGAGGGAGAAGAAAAAGGCTTTTGAATTAAGGATGCAGGAACATCTGAGAGATATAAGGAATAAAAAGCTTGAAAACCCATTGGCAGTACATTTTAATTTATATCCTGGAGGTAATTTTAATTGTTTAAAAGATACTATTTTAGAAAAGATTAGAGCATGAAATAATGTGGATTTAAAAAGTAAACTGTTGTATAAAGAAACAAATTTTATTTTAAAGTATGGGAGACTGACACCTCCTGGTTTGAATGTAGAACGCAATTAGAATCTGTTGTAATTGAGTGAATGAGAGGATTGGTTGTTTTTTTTAATTGATTTAATTATTGTGATTATTTAAGAGAAGAACCAGTAAGTGATTATTGACTTCTTGAAGGCCAGTTGGCCGAGGCGCTAGACCTACTGTGTATTTGAATAAAGTATTTGGGATTTTACTGGCATTTGTGGTTACTTATATCCCCGAGTACCCCTTCCTTGGAACAAGCCTAAAGGGATGAAGGCATATTCCTTCTTACAGCAGCCCCCAGAAAGCTCAGTGCCTTGTACTGGGCGCCAGAAGGTTAAAGTTGTATTTTATCAAAGCATCCCAAGGCTGACTTTTTCCTGGTTTCCTTGAACCTTCCATATTCTGGGAAACCATAGTTGATTCCTGTGGGAAAGGTTTTTCTCAGTCATGCCCTCAGCTGTTTTTCTTTCTTTTACAGTGTACACTATCTCTTGTTAGGAGTCAGTTCTGATAGTACTTGAGGCTTTTTCAGATTCTATGATCTGGGAGGATATTACCCTAACCTTGTTGAATGCAGGTGCAGTCCATCCTTAAATAGTGTTTTGTGTCTGTCTGGTGCATGCTTCTGAAGAACTTTATTTGTCTATGGTAGCAGACACGTCTTTGAACTTTGGGCAGATGGCTGGCTGGGAGTATCCCCTGTTGTATGAGTTGGGATGCCTTCTGCTAGGTGCGCACTTTGTAGTGGCTTTTTGGGGCAAATACTGCAATCATTGTTTCTTTCCCTCCTTAGTATTGGGCAAGCCTCCCCCTGTTACTAATTGGATGGTCTCAGTGGTCCCAGCTTGCTGCTTGTGTTCCCATTCTCTCAGGAGAAGGAAACGGCTCTAAAGGTACCTGCCCTCATACTAGCTGGACTGACTTAAGGGTCTTGGGAAAGTGTTCTCCTCATGACTTAGCATTCATGGATTTTGGTAGGGTTATGACAGTCCTCAGTTTTCACTTCTTTAGAGGAGCCTGTGATATGTGGGTTTCCAGTTGGATCCCCCTTTTCCTATGGTATTAATTTATAGAGATAGCTTTTCCTTACTGCTTGATTCTGTCAGGGTCCTCCTTAGAGTGTCCCATTGATTCTGACTGGGTCCTGTAGGAGGAGCTGGAAGCCTTCCACTTGAGATCATAATGTGACTGTCTGTCTGTGCATAATAGAGTGATACACTGAACCACCACTGTCAGCTACTGCAGGCATCCAGAAGATTCTTGATGCTTTTGCTTAGTCTTAATTCCACTCTGGGGACAAGGGAATGTCCTGCCCTATGCTTGGTGGAAAACAGGATTGAGCCCAGTTGTAGCTGGTCAAGCAGACTCTCCTTTTTGGAGGATTCTTTCCCATATAGGGGACTTGAACTTATTAACAGGCTTTCATGCTCATTAGTATGACCTTTGGCCCACTGATATGGGAGTCCTTTTGCAGATAATTACCTTTGTAATGGTGCCATCTTCTCTCATTGTTCTGGTTCTCCAGACCTGCAGAGTCTTCCCTATTCTCTGGGAGCTTTTTCATTCCTTCTTTTCTAGTGAAAGGGCATCATTCTCTGGACAGATTCCCCTTCTGCTTATTTCTTGCAGGGGAAATGATGACTTCTCACTGCAATGGACAGTACCAGCATTTTTGGGGGCCTCATCACAAATAGCTGCATTTTAGGTGGCATGGAATAATGCTTTTCAGAAACTGAAAATTCTGTACTGTTTGAAAATGTCTTGCTTAAGCATGATATAGTTAACAGTTGCATTCACTTTCTATTTCTTAGCAGTATTAAAATGTATCTGTACACAAGATATGCATCTGTCATGTGCCATCTGTATATGAACGTCTGTCCATACACAGTTATGTTCTGTGTCTGGAGCTTTCTCCAACAGTGAAAGTAGGCAACAATCCAGCTAGCTAGCCCAGTAATCAAAACATTAAAATAAATATGTATCATTAAAGACTGTAATAAATATCTATCATTCAAGGCTGTATGGAAATTTAACTGTTAATACTTTGTTGTCATACAGTATTGGTTATTAAACGCTTCCGACTACCGGAGTTCACAAATGGCGCAAGGATAAGGACAGGCCTCCGAGGTCCAAATCAGATGACGTTTTACAAGCAGAGCCAGCTACAGGTTCGGCTGTCGTCAGTGAGGCGCTTTCGCCTGTCATCAGCCATTTCAGAACTGATTGCCGAAACGGACTCCCACGCGAAAGGGACTCCCACGAGGAGCCAACTAGGCCTTTTGAGTACTCCAGCTGCAGGACCTTTGGACAATGCTCCCTCGGATGGGTCCGGAGCCGCTGTGCAGGTACCGGCGTCCGAGGGGGTTTTCAGGCCTACACAGCTTCTGATAAAGGCAAAGACTCCTTCTAAATCTAAGACACCAGCCCAGGCCTCTTCTGATCTGGGACCCAAATATCAGAAACAGCTACTTAAAGGTGTTTCTGGTCTTTGGTGCAGGCTGGAGAAGTTGTTTGACCGCAACTGAGCTACAAAATATAAGTATTTTTTGATTATTTTAACAGATTACTGTTTTTATAATTTAATATATATAAAGCACTTTGTCTATTCAGAATCTTCAGAAATCTTTTTCTGTTTAAAAACTTTCATAGCTTGTTGTCTTAGGCTATTGTATAAACTGAAACATTTACTCTGTGTAATTATCTCTTGGCTAGTGGGGGCTGGTTCTTTTGTGTTCTTGTAAAAAAAAGTTGTGTTTCTGGTCTTTGGTGCAGGCTGGAGAAGTTGTTTGACCGCAACTGAGCTACAAAATATAAGTATTTTTTGATTATTTTAACAGATTACTGTTTTTATAATTTAATATATATAAAGCACTTTGTCTATTCAGAATCTTCAGAAATCTTTTTCTGTTTAAATCTTTCATAGCTTGTTGTCTTAGGCTATTGTATAAACTGAAACATTTACTCTGTGTAATTATCTCTTGGCTAGTGGGGGCTGGTTCTTTTGTGTTCTTGTAAAAAAAAGTTGTGTTTCTGGTCTTTGGTGCAGGCTGGAGAAGTTGTTTGACCGCAACTGAGCTACAAAATATAAGTATTTTTGATTATTTTAAGAGATAACTGTTTTATAATTTAATATATATAAAGCACTTTGTCTATTCAGAATCTTCAGAAATCTTTTTCTGTTTAAAAACTTTCATAGCTTGTTGTCTTAGGCTATTGTATAAACTGAAACATTTACTCTGTGTAATTATCTCTTGGCTAGTGGGGGCTGGTTCTTTTGTGTTCTTGTAAAAAAAGTTGTGTTTCTGGTCTTTGGTGCAGGCTGGAGAAGTTGTTTGACCGCAACTGAGCTACAAAATATAAGTATTTTTTGATTATTTTAACAGATCACTGTTTTTATAATTTAATATATATAAAGCACTTTGTCTATTCAGAATCTTCAGAAATCTTTTTCTGTTTAAAAACTTTCATAGCTTGTTGTCTTAGGCTATTTTGTCCCACCCTCCCTCCCTGTTGGTGTCTTGCTCTTATACTTGGTGGCTTTGCAGTTGCCCGCCCCTACTGTGACACACCTCCCAGTCTAGTGTCATTAGCTCATTCTTCTTAATACAGAGAGAACATTTGATAAGGCCTTCTGTTCCTCGTTTTTACCTTTTCAAAAAGTAAGACAAAACTTTTTTTTCTTCTTCGCTTGAACCTTCTTGTGTTCTGACTGTCCTTCTCAAACATATTGGAAATATACAGTATATTTCAGAGCATTTGTTATAACTGTATTTGCTATAACTGATTTAAGTATTTTTTTCTGGCTTTTTGAATATTTACTGCTTAGCGACTGCATCTTAGCCTGTTTATACAGCTCTGCATTCTATTTAAACTGTTTTTGTGTTGATTAACTGTTTTGCACTCTTAAAAAGTTATTTGTTGCTTAATTTTACCTGTAGGCTAACACACTCAAGTGTGCTAGCCACTTAAAAGCATTTATAGCATTTACTGTCTGTTTTTTCCTTGTCTCTGTAAAAAAAAAAAAAAAAAAAAAAATCTCTTGTTTTCCCACCTTACTGAACTAGAGTAGTCCAGTTTCAGAGTTGCTGATCCCTGGGCTTTGTTTTTAGTTCCTGTTACTGATCCATTGCCTTATTAGGAAGGAGGGAAGTTTCTTTGCTTACCAGTGGGAGTGGGAAGCACTGAGCAGCCTTTTGTCCGAATTGGTGAAGTTTCAGCCAGAAACTAGTAGTCTATTGGTCGTTTGGGCCAATTCCTAGCTCCTTTCAGCCCCTGCTATAAAACACGCTAAACACGTGTTTTCCAGCTTGTACCAACTCTGCACAGATCCTCGTGGTGGCCTGCAGAGTGATCCAAGCAGCAGAGAGCTAAAAGAGTGACTTTCTACCAGATATAAGTATTTTTGTGGCTTTCCCACTGTTATTAAGCTAGCGACTGCATTTCGCCTGTTTTACTGCTACTTTAAGTGATTTCTGCATTTTACACTGTTTATTGCACTTTAAGTTACTAATTGTTGCAAATTGTTTCTGTAGGCTACACACTAAAGTCGCTAGCCGATTTACAGCATTTATAGCATTTACTGTCTGTTTTTCCTTATCTCTGTAATAAAACAAAAATCTCTTGTTTTCCCACTTTACTGAACTAGAGTAGTCCAGTTTCAGAGTTGCTGATCCCTGGGCTTTGTTTTTAGTTCCTGTTACTGATCCATTGCCTTATTAGGAAGGAGGAAGTTTCTTTGCTTACCAGTGGGAGTGGGAAGCACTGAGCGCCTTTTGTCCGATTTGGTGAAGTTTCAGCCAGAAACTAGTAGTCCATTGGTCATTTTGGGCCATTTCCTAGCTCCCTTCAGCCCCCTGCTATAAAACACGCTAAACTGTACTGCTGATCTAACCAGCATATCCTATAACTGAAAAGTTCATCTCTACTTGATTCCCAAGTAGACTATTCTCTATCTGTAAAGCCTAGCACTTACTCCTACAGTACTTGCACCTTGATAAAGCACTCTTATTATAGATAGTACCCCACCAGCCCAAAACCCACTTCCACCGGAGTCCTTTGAAAGTTCTTTATCTACTACTTCTAGTATGTCGAGGGATCAGTTGCTAGTGTCCTCTCCAGCTCAACTGGTGAACCTGGGAATATTGAGGCAATGTTACAATTGCCTCATGTACACAGACAATCCTCTCCTTCTCCCACAAAACACAAATACATGCGAGAGATGCAACTATACGGCCAAACTGGAGGCTGAGCTCTCTCAACATAGGACTGGCAAGACCAGACAGGAGGAGAAGGCAACCACACACAATACATACCCAGTCACACATGGTACCATCACAACTTCAAATCATACACATACTCACACAAAGACATACTCGGAGGCTCTGGTCAAAAATTTACCAAAACAGCAGAGGCCACCAAAGCAGACACCCAAACAACTACCACCTCACGACCCAACACATGCAACACATAGACCACACAGTCAGAGTGTCAAACAGTCACAGCCCTTAAGGCCAAACAAAATGCCAGACACACTTGTCATTGGTGATTCCATAGTCAGGCACACTGACGTCCCGCTCACCAGACTGAGTAAGGAGAAGGTCACAGTAAGCTGCCTGTCGGGCTAGAATCCACCACATAACGCAAGCACTCAGGTCTCTCAACAGCAGGTACAAGTACGACTCTGTCATTGTCCACGCTGGTGTCAACGACCTGAGACGCACCTCCTTGGACTACATGAAAAGGGACGCCGAGGAGCTCTCTGATTATGTAGCCCAGGCAGGTATGACCCTGACCTTGAGCAGTATCCTACCTTCACCTAGAATGATGCCACAATACAGTGATAAGATGATCAGCTTTAATAATTGGCTTAAATTCTGGTGTCATTCAAAGGGGATCCAATGTCTGTCTGCCTGGGATGACATGCTGGACAAGCCACGCTGCTGCAAGGGACGGCTTGCACCTGTCACCCTGGGCTTCCGGATATTGGCAAAGGCTCTTGCCACCCCATAGTGCCTTTTTAGGCAAGGCTCAAATTCTAAACCTACCACCCTAGAACACCAAAAGGAAAAAACTAAGGGTAATGCTGCTCAATGCCAGAAGTCTCAATCTCAAGATGCACGCACTCGAGGCCCTTCTCAATATGGAGAACATCGATGTCTGTGCTGTGACAGAAACCTGGTTCAAGGCTCCTGAGAGCACCCCAGCACTAACAGGTTTCACCTCATATCATACGTTCCGCCCCAAAATCCGGACAACACCAAGAAAGGAGGGGGTGTCCATATTCATAAAGGACACCCACACCTCAAGGTTGGTGGCAACGCACGATGCATCGGAGACCATCCAGGTGCAATTAACCATAGGCAAGACTGCTCTGCAATTTGTAGCATGTTACAGGCCACCCTCTCAAACTCAGGAACCTCACATGGCCTTCCTGAAAACATTGGAGGGATAAATGTATCTCCAAACACCATCATACTAGGTGACTTCAACTACCCTAATATAGACTGGGAACACTACTCAAGCCCGAACACTCTAACCCAAAGATTCCTGGAGTTCATAAACTCAAATGCCATGGAACAACTAGTCACCATCCCCACAAGAGGTGAAAACATACTTGATCTCATCATCACGAACATGGGATCAAAATGTTCAACACCGGAAGTATACCCTCACTGGTGAGATCAGATCATAAACTAATCTCGCTGGAGGTCCTCATCCCGCCCACCTGAAACAAAAAGACCACAGTGAAAAACTTCTCAAAAGCCGATTTCACACTTCTAAAAACTAGTGTGGTCTCCTTTAAGGCCCCTGAGCCAGTGGTAAACATTACTCAAACCGCTGAATCACTTACAAATGCCTTCTACCAGCACCTACAGGACTGCATGGATCAGGCAATCCCAAACAAAACTAAGACTCTCTGTACCAAAGGCAAGCGTCCAGTCTGGTGGACCCCAGCCATAAACAAGCTCTACAACAAAAGGAGGAAGCTACTACAAGATAGAGCAAAATCCTTGAAAGGTAAGACACCTTTGATCATTATAAGTAAAAACTAAGAGCTCTCATAAAATCATCCAAGGCAAATTTTGAGAGAAAAATCGCCAAGGACTCTAAAGACAATCATAAGGCCTTCTTTAGCTATGTTAGAAACCTAGGAGGAAACTCCCAGATATGCTCAGAATTAGTTCAAAATGATATGAAAATTACTGAACCTACACACATTGCTAACATACTGGCTGACAGGTTCAGTGCAAACTTCTCCCCTCCCCCAAAAGGAGAGATATCTATTCCAGAGGATTGTAGCCCCCAAACATCTCCAACGCCCAGGTGAGAACTGCCCTCACTAAGGCAAAAACACAGCATCCATGGGACGGATGGTGTCCCCGGCTGTGTGCTTCATGAACTCAACGAGGAATTAAACCCACAGTTAGGACAGCTGTTTAATCTTAGCCTCACCTCAGGATACGCATACCCAAGGAGTACCGCACGCAGACTGTGGTCCCACTTCATAAGGGCGGTGCCTCCACAGACCCTGGAAATTACCGCCCCATTAGCTTGACAAGCCTTATCTGCAAAGCCATGGAGAGGATCATAATGGAACTCATAAATAAAGACATAGGGAACTTGCAGACTTTGGATCCAACCCAGTTTGGCTTTGTCAAAGGCAGATCCTGCCTCTTAAACTTGGTTGACTTTTTCGAGACAGTCACCAAGGCCATTGATGAGGGAAAGGCAGTCCATACAGCCTACCTCGACCTGGCAAAGGCCTTCACACAATACCCCACTCAGGTATCATCGAAAAACTCATCAGCTTGAATGTAAACCCATACATCACAAGATGGGTTGCAAACTGGCTAAGCGACAGAACCCACAGGGTCAGAGTTGCTGGAGCCATGTCAGACTCAAAGCCTGTCACAAGTGGTGTCCCACAGGGCTCAGTCCTGGGTCCACTCTTGTTCGGCATCTACTTTTCTGAAGTACAAGCAAACACAGGAGGGTTATGGCTGACAAAGTTTGCAGATGACTGCAAACTGGGCCATAGTCGAAAACACATCTGACACAGATATCCTCCAGAAGGGCCTCACAGAAACGGATAACTGGTGCCAGAGCCATGGCCTGAAGTTAAACGCCAAAAATGCATAGTCATACCCTTCGGGAAAAACAAGGTTACCCCTAGCTACCATATAGGTGACAATCCACTGAGCACAGAAAAGTCATCAGGGATCTGGGGACCCAAGTTGACAGTAGTCTTTCGCTTGACACTCATGTTGCTAAAGTAGTTAGGAAAACCTTCTATATCGCCCACCTGATCATGAAGGGATTCACATCTAGATCAAGGGAGGTCATCGTCCCCTGTACTCATCACTCATTAGACCTATGATTGAGTACAATGCCCGCTCGAATGTATCTGACCAGACACCTGATGCAGCTTGAAAGGCCCCAAAAGTTCCTCACCAAAAGGATAAAGGGTCTCAAAATATGTCTTATGCTGCCCGACTGAAAGAACTCCAGCTTTATTCAGTCTCATACCGCTTGCTCAGAGGTGACCTGTGCCTGACATATAAGGCCATGTCAAACCCAGATTTGATGAATATGCTTCACCTCAAAAATCTAGATCCCTCAGAACCACAAGGGCGGAGACTTAAACCTTGACACGGTTATAAATAGAATGTGCTGGAGGGACAGATTCATCACCCAGAGACTCCCTATGCTGTGGAACAAAATCCCGGTACATGTGAGGCAGAGCACCTCGCTGGCCTTGTTCAAGAGGAATCTTGACCAATGGATGGGAGATCGCAGATATACCCCAGGGATTACTTCAGTGTCACTGCTTGACAGAGGCACAGAAAAATGATAGGCATAGTTTTTATTCAAACTAAAGGGGTGGCGAAAGCCACATAACTATGGGCTAGGCTTATAAATGCCCTTGGGCAGATAGCCTAGTATGAACCTATGAACCTATGAACCTATAAAATGGCGGAGGACTTACTAACCATGATTAGGGGTTCACATCCCCCTCCAGACAAAAGGCCAAGGCAAGAATTGGATTATGAATCCTCTGATCAGGCATCTATTTCTTCAGTGTCTTCTTCTGAACAGGAATATACTTTCCCTCCTTATGAGGATTCTGATGCTGAGAATCCATTCCATCAGCTTCTCCCCCTGAGGATTTTTCCTTTGGGGAAACTTTATATGACATGAGGGAACATTTTCACTGGGAAGGACCGGAGTACTCTGAATCTAAGAGAAGGCTAAGGAATTTTCTTCTTCTTCCCCAACATAGACCCCTGGCTATTCCTCCTATTTTGGATATTGTGGATGATGCCTTTTCTGAGGCTAATTTAACTCCTGACTCCTTTCCTCCAGCCCCTGCTAAGCCTGACAGATATTACAGGGTCCCTGACTCCCACCAGTTCCTTTACAAAAATCCTACTGCTGATCCAGAAACCATTTCTCAGGGTCCTAAGGGGGTTAAGGCCGCCTATGCTAAAAACCCTATTCCGACAGATAAGGATTCTAGAGCTTTGGAGAGATGGGGCAAAAAAGTGTACACTTCTGCTACTTTATCTATTAGGGCTTTAAATTGTCAATTTCATATGCTAAAATATCAGCAATTCCTGCTGTCTGTTATGAAACAAAAGCTAGGTACCATTTCTGCATGTGCAGATAATAAGGAATTACACGATTTGATGCATGCTACTGAGCAAGTGGGGAAGCATGTTTTACACTGTGGTTTTGATGCCTTGGAGGCTTCATGCAGGGCGGCTGCCTCTGGCACAGTCATTAGAAGGCATGCTTGGTTAAAAGAACAAACCTTACCTGATCAAGTGAAAGCAAAGTTACTGGATGCTCCTGTTCAGCATAATGTTTTGTATGGGTCTAAGGCTGAATAGGTGATAAAGAAAATGGAGGATAAGGCAAAATCCATGCAAACGGTTAAGGATTTCTTACAAGTTCAGCCCCCAAGATTTAGCAGAAATTGGCCAACTAAAACTTGGTCCTTTCCCAGCTTGGACAGGCCTCAGAGGGGTAGATATAGGCGCTCCAGAGGGAGGGCCCAAGCACAGACCTCTTACAGACCTAGACAGTGGAGTGCTTCCACCCCCAGGGGTGGAGAGGACAGACCTCAGTCTTATAGAAAACAGGCTGAATGACTACCCCTGCATGGCTCCAGGAACTTCTCTCCTGGAAGTCCCTCTAGGAGGAAAACTCTCTCTTTTTCAACAAAATTGGACTTACATAACCCAAGACAAGTGGGTTCTGGATGTAGTTTCAAGAGGTTACAAATTCCACTTTCATACCTTGCCAAGACCAAATGATTGGCCAGACTTACCAAAACACCAGTGGGCAGAGGCATTAAACCAGTTGGGATCCCTCATGGCTATGATGGCCATAGAACTGGTTCCACAATCAGAGACGGGGCAAGGCTTTTTCTAGTTCCCCGAAAACAAAATTCATGGAGACCCATCCTGGATCTGTCAGTCTTAAATACTTTCCTGGAGATACCAAAGTTCAAGATGCTTACTCTGCAGCAGCTCCTGCCAATGTTCAGCAAAAATGCATGGATGGTGACATTGGATTTAAAGGAGGCTTACCTACACATCCCTATCAGACAGGAGTGCAGAAAATACCTCAGGTTCAAGGCCGGCTCGAAACATTACCAATTCTCTGCGCTGCCCTTTGGCTTGTCTACTGCACCCACGGTCTTCACCAAGTGCCTGGCACCGGTAGTAGCTTATTGCAGACTCAAGGGAATTCAAATTTACCCTTATCTGGACGACTGCCTTATTCAAGCAGACAGCAAGGATGTCTTACTCCAGCACCTGGAATTTGTTCAAAATCTACTCAAGTACCTGGGATTCACTGTGAACATAAAGTCAAATTTGACACCCACACAACAGATAACTTTTCTGGGTGCTCTTCTAAACACAGCAACCCAGATGGCATTTCTGACATCCGAAAAATAACTACAGCTGGCTTCAATTTTCAAAACCTTGGTGTCAATGTCTCAGCTAACTGCAAGGAAATTCCTGCAGGCTTTGGGTTACATGGCCTCCTGCATCCTTCTCATACCAAATGCAAGGCTACATATGAGAAAAATACAATGGTACCTAAAAAGTGTATGGTCCCAGCATTGCCACAGCCTAGACACACAGATTGCTGTCTTGCCTTGCCTACAAAAGGAATTCCATTGGTGGACCATGGCATGTCTTCACAACAAAGGGAAAGCCTTCAGTCTGCCCCATAGTCAGCCAAGTGTTAACCACGGATGCCTTGGATTACGCATGGGGAGCCCACTTGCAGGGGAATGGCCTGCAAGGTTTTTGGACAGGGGATCAGAAGCACCTACATATCAATTTAAAAGAGATGCTAGCTGTAGAGAAAGCCCTTTTGGCTTTCAGGGATCTTCTACAACCGGGACAACTACTTGATATGGACAGACAACACCACCAGTTATGTGGTACATAAACAAGCAAGGGGGTTCACACTCCTACCCCCTTTGCAGACTAGCCATGACTCTATGGAACACAGCTCTAGCTTGCAAAGTGGATCTACAAGCTCAGATGTTCATCGTGCATACAGCTGCAGTCATAACAGATGGGTTCTCCTGCCATCAGGCAGGTCCTCGGTCGGCCGAATTCCAAAGTCTAGGTCCGGCGTCGGTTGTTGTCGCTTTCTTTCCTGACGTCAGTGCGACAGGGGTATATAAAACACAGCTGACGCCATTTTCTTCAGTCTTTTTTGCCACGCGGTGCCCGAAGCAGAAGCAGTTCGCAAGTGCCGGTCGGCCAGCTCCTGAAATTACGAAAATTTGGAAACCGAAGTCTTCTTTAAAGCTATGTACCCCGTTGGGGAAACTTTTCTTGCCTCAGACCGATGTCAGACAAAGTTAACAATTGTATTTCTTGTGGGAAGCAAATACCGCATAAGGATTTCCATTCCCTCTGTATACCTTGTTTAGGCCCAGACCACGACGTCTCGGGCTGTCGCTTTTGTGCTACTTTCAATAAACGCACTATTAAGCGTCGGGCGGAGTTCGCCCAGCACTTTTTTGGTAAAACTTTTAATTATAAAATGCCGTCGGAGACTCCGACTACCGTTTTGTCCAAAACACGCAAGGACAAAGACCGACACGCGAGGTCCGCGGTCTCCACCGACACCACGCCAAAACCGGCTACACGTGCTCCGGTTCTCAGCGAGGCGCCTACGCAGCCCCTGACTACCGACGACACTTCTCTGCCGGTGTCTTCTGTAACCGAGACCGCAGGTCCCTCGGCCCATACCCTGACTACAGCTACTGAAGCCACTGTGAGTGTTGAGCCTCTTAATGTGGACAGGTCCACTTCCACCCATGGTGTATTCAGACCTTCTTCCTTTTCCATAAAGGCCTTTACTAAGTCTAAATCAGCCATGCATTCCAAGAGGCCTGTTGCACAGGGCCCATCTCCAGGCCCCATGCCTAAAAAGCAGATGCTCAAAATGGCTGAGGATTTAATTACTCTTATCAGGGGTTCCCAACCCCCGCCGGACAAGAGACCCAGAGTGGAGGAAGATTCTCCTTCTTCTGACCAGGGCTCCATTATTTCAGAACATTCTGATGAAGAGGAACATTCGTACTCCCCTTTTGAAGATTCTGATGCAGAGCAGTCCATCCCTTCTGTATCCCCCCCAGGGGACTTTTCTTTCAGGGAAACCTTGCATACCTTGAGGGAACACTTCCATTGGGAAGGCCAAGATTTTTCAGATTCCAAGAAAAGGCTTAGGGAATTTCTTTTGCTACCTCAGCACAGACCTCTGGCGATACCTCCTGTCTTGGACATTCTTGATGATGTTTACTCGGAGGCTTTCCTTAACCCGGATTCCCTGCCTCCTGCCCCAGTCAAGCCTGATAGGTACTACAGAGTTCCTAACTCACACCAATTTCTTTACAAAAGCCATAATGCTGACCCAGAAACCATTTCTCAAGGCCCCAAGGGAATGAAGGCCTCTACTGCTAAGAATCCATTACCTTCCGAGAGAGAGTCTAGATCCTTAGAAAGGTGGGGAAAAAAGGTATATACCTCGGCCACCCTAGCCATGAGGGCCTTAAATTGTCAGTTCCATATGCTTAAATATCAGCAGTTTCTGTTATCACAATTAAAGAATAAAATGTCACAACCTGAACAACCAGATTTGAAGGATTTGCAGGGTATAATTCATAGTGCAGAACAAGTGGGTAAACACACCTTACAATGTGGCTATGATGCTCTAGAGGCCTCAAGTAGAGCTGCTGTTACAGGATCAGTCATTCGTAGACATGCCTGGCTTAGGGAACAAACCTTGCCTGATCATGTTAAGGCTAAACTACTAGATGCTCCTTTACAAAAGGATGTATTATTTGGGACTAATGCTGAGGAGATACTACGGAAAATGGAAGAAAAAGCTAAATCTATGCAAACTGTCAAAGCTTTTCTACAGGTACAACCACCACATTTTAGCAGAAATTGGCCTCCAAAAAACTGGTCCTTTCCAGCCACGGACAAGCCGCAAAGAGGTAGATACTGGCGCACAAGGGGCAGAGGACAATCTCAAGGATCATATAGAGGCAGACCGTGGCAATCTCCAGCACCAAGAGGTGGCGAAGACAGTGCACAACAATACAGGAAACAAACCCAATGACTTTCCCCTTTGCATGCCAAGCAAGGCTCAGGTGGCAGCCCCCTTGGGAGGAAAGCTGGCATTATTTTCAAAAAATTGGCATATTGTCACAAAAGACAAATGGATCCTGGACATTATAAACAGAGGCTACAGATTTCATTTTCACGCTCTTCCAAAAATGAGAGGCATGCCGAACCTGCCACACAATCAAAGGGCAGAGGCTCAAATACAAATTTCAAAGCTCATGGACATGAAAGCTATTCAAGAGGTACCTACTCATGAACAAGGTCAAGGTTTTTATTCCAGACTGTTCCTGGTACCAAGGAAGGGAACCGACTGGAGACCCATTTTGGACTTATCCATCCTAAACACATTCCTACTGCACAAAGTTCAAGATGCTCACCTTACAGCAGCTTCTTCCCATGCTGGGCAAGGAGTCTTGGCTGGTAACATTGGACCTCAAGGAGGCATACCTGCATGTCCCAATCAGACAAAGCTGCAGAAGATACCTCAGATTTCTTGCAGGTTCAATCCACTATCAATTCTCTGCATTGCCCTTTGGCTTATCTACTGCGCCCAGAGTATTCACGAAATGCCTGGCATCAGTAATTGCCTACTGCAGACTTCAAGGGATACAAATTTACCCTTATTTGGACGATTGCCTGATCCAAGCGGACAGCAAACACATACTTCTGGAACATCTGGCTTATGTAACACGGTTATTGCATTCTCTGGGATACACAGTCAACAAAGAGAAATCCAGGCTAACACCATCTCAGAAAATAATTTTCCTGGGTGCCAACCTGGACACAAACACCCAGATGGCTTATCTTACGCCAGAAAAACAGGGGCAACTAACTCAGTACTTCAAGATGCTAGCAATTTGTACCAGGCTAACTGCAAGGAAAATCCTGCAGGCTCTGGGCTTCATGGCATCTTGCATTCTTCTAATCCCATGTGCAAAGTTGCATATGAGGAAACTTCAATGGTACCTAAAAAACCTATGGTCTCAACACAGCCACAGTTTGGAAACAATATTACCACTAATTCCATGCTTGCAAAAGGAATTTCTATGGTTGGCCCAAGCATGCCAAACAAACACAGGTCTACCATTCTGCAAGCCTCAAGCAAATCAAGTCATCACAACAGACGCCTCAGACTATGCCTGGGGGGCACACATGACAGACAGGTGCATTCAGGGCAAATGGTCCCAAAAGGAAAAGCACCTTCACATCAATCAAAAGGAAATGCTAGCAGTGATAAATGCAATTACAGCTTTCAAGGACCTCCTGCATCCAGGGCAATTATTGATAAGAACAGACAACACCACAGTAATGTGGTACATAAACAAGGAGGAACACATTCATACCCCCTGTGCAGGCTGGCCATGTCACTTTGGAGCATGGCTCTGGAATGGCAAATCGAGCTCCAAGCACAGTACTTGCCAGGTTTGGAAAACACGCTGGCAGACAATCTAAGCAGAAATATGACAGACCCGCACGAATGGAAGTTGCATCCTCAAGTGTTTACAAAGATAATCCAAGCGTGGGGAAGGCCAGACATAGATCTCTTTGCCTCCCACAAGAATCATCAATTGGCAAAATTCTGCTCAAGGACATTTCACCCAAAGGCCTGGAGAGTGGACGCCCTCTCCTTCAGTTGGGCAGCAAGGACAGTTTATGCCTTCCCACCTTTACCTCTACTGCCCAAGGTGCTCTTGAAAGCAAGAGCAGACAGACCAAAGATGATACCGATTGCTCCAGACTGGCCAAGACAACACTGGTACCCACTCCTGAGGAGTATAACACATTCTCCTCCCTGGACCCTACCTCTAATGCCTCTTCTCCTGACTCAGCACAGCTACAAAACTCTTCACAGTCAGCTGACAACACTCAGTCTGGCTGCATGGAAAATTCCTTAACACCACAACGGACCCTACTCCCCAAGGAGGTGCAGGATGTTGTTTTGGAGGCCAGAAGGCCATCTACTAGAAAAGCTTACTCAGCAAAATGGAAACAGTTTTGCGCTTGGAATGAGAGAAAGGGCCAGGATCCTAGAAAACTGAATTTGCCTCAGATATTACAGTATCTAGCTGAGCAGTTGAACAGTGGACTTTCATTTTCCTCCATCAAAATCCATGCCTCAGCCATTTCTGCAGAATACAACACTGATCCACCCTTATTCTCTCACCCACTCTTAAGGCAGTTCCTCAGAGGGGCTAAGAATATAAGACCCCCAAGGAAGCAACCAATACCAGCCTGAGATCTTAATTACATTCTAGAAAAATTAACATTGCCTCCCTTTGAACCAGCTGCCTCAACAGATTTGCAATATTTGTCCTGGAAAACAGCTTTCCTTCTTGCTATTACCTCAGCTTGTAGGGTCTCGGAACTACAAGCCCTCATGGCTGTGCAGCCCTTTCTCATCTTCCATCAGGACAGGGTTTCCCTACGAACCAACCCGTCATTTATGCCTAAGGTAGTATCCAGGGTAGCTTTAAATCAGGCCATACACTTACCTACCTTTTACACCAATCCTCAAAACAAAGGGGAAAGGCTGCTACATTCCTTAGACATCCATAGACAGCTACGTTACTATTTGGACAGAACAAAGCCTTTCAGGAAATCTGAACAACTCTTTGTGTCCTATGCTGTAGGAGCTCAAGGGAAGCCAATTTCCAAACAGACGATTTCAAAATGGATAGGCCACTGCATACGGTTTTGTTACTCCTTTCATGGCAAATCTGTGCCTACAGGCATCAGATCCCACCTCCACAAGGGCCACAGCTACCTCTGCAGCCTTCCTCAGAGGAGTCCCTACCAAAGATATTTTGGAGGCAGCCACTTGGGAGTTCTGTGCATACCTTCACTAAACACTACCACCTACCTTTATACTCCAAAACTAGAGCAGGCTTTGCCACTGCTGTGTTGCAGGGCATTCTGGCTCCTCCCAGTTCCACCTAGTGCCTACCACCCTGTGCGTAGCTTTGGGATTCTACCCATCTGTTATGACTGCAGCTATATGCACGATGAACATAGTACAGTTTTGTACCTACCATAAATGTAGATGTTCGAGTGCTAATACAGCTGCAGTCCAGGTTTCCCTCCCTCCTTCCCCTCTGGGTACAGACCTAGTGGCTAACTCCTCATCTTTCAACCTGATTGGGTTATCCTCTATGGTGTATTTGCTTGCAACTACTGATTTTTGATTATATTGCATTGCATGATTACATATATATTTTATATATATATATTTTGCCTTCTTTCTGGGGGCACCTGACATCTGGGGCAAGAAAGACTGAAGAAAATGGCATCGGCTGTGTCTTATATACCCCTGTCGCACTGACGTCAGGAAAGAAAGCGACAACAACCGACGCCGGACCTAGACTTTGGAATTCGGCCGACCGAGGACCCGCCTGACGGCAGGAGAACCCATCTGTTATGACTGCAGCTGTATTAGCACTCGAACATCTACATTTATGGTAGGTACAAAACTGTACTTTCCTGCCAGGGAAACAAAATATTCTGGCAGACAGCCTGAGCAGGAACCTGTCAGAACCACACGAGTGGATGCTAGACACCCAAACATTCAAGATGATTACAGAAGCCTGGGGCTGCCCGGACATAGATCTGTTTGCATCCCCCCTCAACCACCAGTTACAGATTTTTTGCACAAGGACATTTCACAAACTAGCATGGAAAGTGGATGCACTATCATTCAGTTGGAGAAACCTCATGGGGTATGCCTTTCCTCCACTACCTCTTCTTCCACGGGTGTTATTAAAGATCAAGCAGGACAAACCCAAGATGATGATCGTACTGGCCCCAAATTGGCCTCGTCAATTTTGGTGCTCAACACTGATGAATCTATCCCAGGAGCCTCCTTGGATTTTACCTCTGATTCCAAATCTTTTGTCCCAACACCAGGGCCAGGTTCTGCACTCTCATATCAAGACTCTCAGCCTGGCAGCCTGGCAAATTCAGGGTCTATGATTACTCCTACCCTTCCCAAACAGGTCATGGATGTCATCTTAGAAGCCAGACGGCCTAGCACTAGAATATCTTATGCAGGTAAATGGAAGAGATTTTGCACCTGGATGCATGCTCAGGATTCGGATCCTCTCATTCCTAATATCCCACTGATTTTACTTTACCTGACAGACATGCTACATAAGGGTTTATCCTTCTCTTCCATAAAAATACATGCCTCAGCTATCTCTGCACATTACAATACAGATCCTCCAATCTTTTCGCATCCACTTCTGAAACAATATCTCAGAGGAGCAAAGAATTTAAGGCCCCCTAGGACACCACCCATACCTGCCTGGGACCTCAACTATGTTCTGGAAAAACTCACTCTGCCTCCTTTTGAGCCTGCTTTCACATCTGATATTAAGTATTTATCATGGAAGACAGCTATCCTACTGGCTTTGACTTCAGCCAGGAGAGTCTCGGAGTTACAAGCACTCATGGCTGTGGAACCTTATATTATTTTTCACCAAGATAGGGTGTCTTTAAGGACTAACCCTACTTTCATGCCTAAAGTGGTTTCCAAAGTGGCTTTAAATCAAACTATTCACCTGCCAACTTTTTTCACTAATCCACAAAATAAGGGGGAAAGGATCTTGCATTCCTTGGATGTACACAGGCAACTTCGTTTTTACCTGGACAGAACCAAGGATATCAGGAAAACAGAGCAACTGTTTGATGTTCTTCATCTCACATTGCTGCAGTCCTAACACTTGGGTAGTCCGCTGTCCCAGTCGGCCCGAATACCAAAGTATAAGGCTGACGTCGGTCAAGGCGCATTTGTCTGACATCAGGACGTCAGGGTACAAATGCGCATGACCGACGTCATATCCTCAGTCTTTTTTGCCGCATGGTCCGATGCAGAAGCAGTATTGCGAGTGCAGGTTGGCGTTCTGAAATTTTCTGAAGTCGGAGTTTCAGACCGAATCAAAGTTGGCTAAGTACCCCGTTGGGGAATATTTTGTTTTTTTCTTGCCTCAGTATTTAACCGGATGTCAGAAAAAGTGAATAACTGTATTTCTTGTGGGAAACAGATACCTCATAGAGATTACCATACATTGTGTATACCTTGCTTAGGGCCTGAGCACGACGTTGTTGGCTGTCGCTCTTGTGCTAGATTTAACAAACGCACTATTAAGAGAAGATTAGATTGTGCCAGGTTAGTTTTGGGAAGCGTTGTAATTACAACATGCCGCCGGATGCTCCGGCCGCTTCGTCTAAAAAGCGCAAGGACAAAGCAGCGAAGCCTAGGGTGGAAGAACAGTCTGTCCCGGACGTCGGTTCTTTAGAGGGCTCGGTGGAGCCGGTGGTTCTACCAGAAGTTCCTTTGGATTCTCAGGGGGAGACTCTACTGTGACAAGATGTGTCCTCTCGGGAGGTGGGCCAGGCTGAAGGGGCTTCTCAGGTAGCTGTTCTTCCCTCCCTTCCTAAGGTGGTTAGGCCCTCCCCTTCTGTTTCCAAGGCTCCTTCTAGAGGCAGGCCAGGGTTAACTTCAGTGGGCGTCTCCCCTAGTTCTTCAGGGTCTCTGCCTAAGAAACATATGCTTAAAATGGCAGAAGATTTGATTGCTATGATTAGAGGTTCTATACCCCCCCCTGATAAGAGGCCTAGGGTGGAACCTGAGCTTGAGAGTTTTGAGCAGTGTTCGGAGGCTTCTGAGTCTTCGGCTGAAGACTTGCAGGAGTTTCCTCCTTATTCTGATTCTGATGTAGATGACTCTACACCTTCGGCTTCTCCTCCTGAGGATTTTTCTTTTTCAGAGACTCTTCATTCCATGAGGGAGCATTTTAAATGGGAAGGTCAAGATTTCTCTGATTCTAGGAAAAGGCTTAGGGAAGTTTTGTTTCTACCCCAGCATAGGCCTTTAGCTATACCTCCTGTTCAGGATGTGGTAGAGGATGTTTTTGCAGAGGCTTCCCTGAACCCTGATTCTTTGCCTCCTGCCCCAGTTAAACCGGACAGGTATTATAGGGTGCCTGAAGCTCATAAGTATCTTTTTAAGAGTCCTAGGGCAGACCCAGAAACTGTTTCTCAGGGCCCTAAAGGTGTTAAGGCTTCTGTTGTTAAAAAATCCTGTTCCTTCTGATAAAGAGGCTAGGGCTTTGGATAGATGGGGAAAGAAGGTGTATACTTCTTCCACTTTAGCCATGAGGGCTTTGAATTGCCAGTTTCACATGTTGAAATACCAAAATTATCTCCTTTCACAATTGAAGTCTAAGGTAGATGCTTTTCTAGAAGGTATTGAGTGTAAAGAGTTGCAGGATTTAGTTCATGTTTCTGAACAGGTGGGTAAGCATTCCTTGCAATGTGGTTTTGATGCTGTACAGGCCTCTTCGAGGGTGGCAGCCACTGGTTCTGTTCTTCGCAGGCACGCCTGGCTCAGGGATCAGAATTTAGCTGAACATGTAAAGACAAGGATTTTAGATGCTCCTTTACAATCTGATGTGTTATTTGGTGCGCCTGTGGACACAGTTTTAAAGAAAATGGAGGACAAGGCTAAGTCTATGCAGACCGTTAAAGATTTTTTGCAGGTTCAGCCTCCAACGTTTAGTAGAAATTGGCCTACTAAGGGGTGGACTTATCCTTCTTATGATTCTCAGTCTAGGGGTAGATCTAGACGTGGTAGGGGCAGAGCTCAAGGTTCTTTTAGGCCTAGGACAGGCAGTTCGCCTGCCCAGTCTTCTGGTGAGGGCAGGGGTCAGTCCTTTCGTAAGCAGACCCAATGACTTGCCTTTTCAGCTGCCAGAGCCTTCTCGTCTGGCAGCACCTTTGGGAGGAAGGCTGGCACTTTTCAAAGAAAATTGGAGTGTTATTACCCAAGACAGATGGGTATTGGATATCGTTCACCACGGTTACAGGTTTTATTTCCATACCTTGCCTCCTTTCAAAGGCATGCCAGACATTCCTCCTATACAAAGAAAAGAGGCTCACAAGCAAATTTCTCTGTTGCTCCAGATAGGGGCCATTCAGCCGGTTCCTGTGCCAGAAAGGGGCCTAGGATTTTATTCTCGCCTGTTCCTAGTACCAAAAAGGGGAACACATGGAGACCAATTTTGGATTTGTCTATCCTCAACACTTATTTGGACATTCCCAAGTTCAAAATGTTGACGTTACAACAGCTTTTACCTCTGCTGGGCAAAGATCACTGGATGGTAACTTTAGATCTCAAGGAGGCTTACCTTCATGTGCCTATCAGACTCAGTTGCAGGAAGTATCTGCTTCGAGCTGGAAATTCCCATTATCAGTTCTCTGCATTGCCCTTTGGCTTATCTACTGTGCCCAGAGTATTCACAAAAGTTCTGGCTCCAGTTGTAGCTTTTTTCAGGCTAAAAGGAATACAAATCTATCCTTACTTGGACGACTGTCTGATTCTGGCTCAAGAAAAGGACGAGCTTCTTCAGCATCTGGAATATGTGATAGCAGTGCTAAGATGCCTGGGGTATTCTGTGAACGAAATAAAGTCCAGTCTAGTACCCTCTCAAGACATGTGCTTTCTGGGTGTGAGACTGAATACAGCAGCCCAGATGGCCTTTTTAACCCCGGACAAACAAAAGAGTCTATCCCTTTACTTCCATCAACTATCTCATCAGTCCGTGCTGACTGCAAGGACAGTCCTTCAAGCATTAGGGTTCATGGCATCTTGTATTCTGGTGCTTCCCAATGCCAAACTGCATATGAGGAAGCTACAATGGTATATCAAAAATGTATGGACACAGCACTGCCAGGATCTGGACACTGTCATTCAAATAATACCTTGCATTCAAAAGGAATTTTTGTGGTGGGCTCAGGAATGTCACCTAAACAAGGGACTCTCTGTGACCCGGCCAGAGGCGAGTCAGATTCTAATGACAGATGCCTCAGACATAGCTTGGGGAGCTCATCTGAATGGAAAGTGGATACAAGACAAGTGGCCTGCCAGACTACAGCATCTACATATCAACATGAAGGAGATGTTAGCAGTCCAGTTTGCATTGATGGCTTTCAAGGAGTTACTTCTTCCAGGGCAGGTGTTGATTCTAACAGACAACACAACTGTCATGTGGTACATCAACAAGCAAGGGGGAACACATTCTTATCCTCTATGCAGGCAAGCAATGATTTTGTGGGAGACTGCGCTCAGCTTGCAGCTTACTCTTCAGGCAAGGTTTCTGCCAGGAGCACAGAACTCCTTAGCAGATGTGTTAAGCAGGCAAATCATGGATCCCCACGAGTGGAAACTGGATCTTCATGTATTTCAAAATTGACAGTGTCATGGGGAACTCCAGACATAGATCTGTTCGCTTCTCCACTAAACCACCAGCTGCCAAAGTTTTGCACGAAAAGGTTTCATCACACAGCTTGGAAAGTGGATGCTCTTTCGCTCAGTTGGGAAAATCTTCATGTGTATGCCTTTCCACCTCTGCCTCTCCTCCCAAAGGTACTCCTAAAGGTCAGACAAGACAAGCCAAGGATGATTTTGATAGCTCGGATTGGCCTCGGCAACACTGGTACCCATTACTGAGGAATCTGGTAAGAAAGCCTCCATGGCCTTTACCTTTAATTCCACACCTTTTGTCTCAGAGGGACGGTCATCTACTCAATGTCAAGCTTCACTCTCTTCATCTAACAGCCTGGCATATTCTGTTTTGAACCACAGCAGGTCTCAACTTCCTCAACAAGTTTTGAATGTGATTATGGAAGCCAGAAGACCTAGTACACGTAAAGTGTATGCAGAAAAATGGAAGAGATTTTTATTTTGGAGTGCAGCAAAGGATTTGGATGTTTCTGAGCCTAATTTGAGTGGGGCTCTTCAATATCTTACTGAGCTATTGGACAAAGGTTTGTCTTTCTCTTCCATTAAGATTCATGCTGCAGCAATTTTAGCTCACTATGATTGTGACCCACCATTGTTTTCTCATCCTTTGTTCAAGCAATTTCTTACAGGGGCAAAGAATATAAGACCCCCACGTAGAGCTCCTACTCCTGCTTGGGACCTCAATTTTGTGTTGGAGAAACTTACTCTACAACCTTTTGAGCCTGCGGCTACTGCTGAGTTGAAATACTTGTCATGGAAGACTGCTTTTTTGTTGGCCATTACTTCTGCAAGAAGGGTTTCTGAATTGCAGGCCCTTATGGCGGTTGAACCTTTTTTGATTTTTCATAAGGATAGGGTATCATTACGTACTAATCCTTCATTTATGCCTAAGGTGGTTTCTAGTGTGGCTTTAAACCAAACTATTCATTTGCCTACTTTTTATGCAGATCCCCAAAATAGGGGGGAAAAGATTTTGCACACTTTAGATGTACACAGGCAGTTGCGTTATTATTTAAGCAGGACTAGGGATTTTAGGCAGTCTCAGCAGTTGTTTGTTTCTTTTGCTTTGAGTTCTCAGGGCAAGCCTGTGTCGAAACAAACTATATCTAAGTGGATTGGGTTTTGCATTGCATTTTGTTACTCCCATCATGGCAAGGAGATTCCAGCTGGGATTAGGCCTCATTCCACTAGGGCTACTGCCACTTCAACAGCATTTCTAAGGGGGGTGGCAACTAAGGATATTTTGGAGGCAGCTACTTGGAGTTCAGTGCGTACTTTCTCCAAGCATTACCACCTTCCTCTCTATTCTAAGTCCAGGGCTGGTTTTGCCACTGCTGTGTTGCAGGGCATTTTGGCAGCTCCTGCTTCATTATAGTTTAGCCATCCTCCCTTACCTCTGCTTTGGGATTCTACCCAAGTGTTAGGACTGCAGCAATGTGAGATGAAGAACGTAGTACAGTTTTGTACCTACCATAAATGTAGATGTTCGAAGATCCACATTGCTGCAGTCCAATTTTCCCTCCCTCCTTCCCCTCTGTGTTTAGGGGTGGTTGTGTGGGTGAGGTTCTATTTTTTGTAAATTTGTATATATTGTACATATATTAGGTACAGGAGTGTTTTGGTGTTTTTTGGTTTTGGCCTTATCTTTTTAGGGTCTTCTGACATCTGGGGCAAGAAAAGACTGAGGATATGACGTCGGTCATGCGCATTTGTACCCTGACGTCCTGATGTCAGACAAATGCGCCTTGACCGACGTCAGCCTTATACTTTGGTATTCGGGCCGACTGGGACAGCGGACTACCCAAGTGTTAGGACTGCAGCAATGTGGATCTTCGAACATCTACATTTATGGTAGGTACAAAACTGTACTTTTCTTATGCAACAAATTCCCAAGGCAAATCTATTTCAAAACAGACCATCTCTAAATGGATTGCTCATGGAATCAGATTTTGTTACTCTCATCATGGAAAGCAAATCCCAGGAAAAATTAGGACTCATTCTACCAGAGCTGCTGCTACTTCAGCTGCCTTTCTCAGGGGAGTACCTACCAAAGATATTTTGGAAGCTGCAACTTGGAGTTCAGTGCATACTTTCTCTAAGCACTATAATCTCCCTCTTTACTCTAAGTCTAGGGCAGGCTTTGCTTCTGCAGTCTTGCAGGGCCTTCTAGCCGCCCCTTCTACTCTATAACCACCATCCTTTATCTCAGCTTTGGGATTCAACTCTACAGTGATGACTGCAACAGTGAAACACGATGAACATAGTACAGTTGTGTACACTTACCATAAATGTAGATGTTCGAGTGTCTTCACTGTTGCAGTCTGGGTTATCCATCCTCCTGTCCCCTCTTATACTTTCATTAGTGTGGTTTCCTGCTTCACCCTTCATCTGAGGTGTATTTGCTACAGGGTATGGGGTTTGTTGTATGTTACATTTTTGTTTTACTATTGGCCCTCACTTTTGGGCACCTGACATCTGGCGTCGGCTGGCAGCTTTGTACTCCTGGCACTCTGACGTCAGGGAGCATGACTGAACAGCTGATGCCGGACCCAGACTTTGGGATTCTGGCCGACCGAGGGCTGCCTACCGGTAGGAAGTACCCCACAGTGATGACTGCAACAGTGAAGACACTCGAACATCTACATTTATGGTAAGTGTACACAACTGTACTTTTCTTTTAGAATGTAGTTATAATTCATTATCTCAGACAGCTCTGGTTTACTAGAGTTTGGGGTTGTATTTGCACAAGACAGAAATGCATAGCTTAATCACTGTTATCTTTGTAAGTATTATATTTCAGTATATTCATTACAAAGATATGCATCTGGAGCGTTTCTCCCCTGGCCTCCGTTGAAAATTGGCTTCATTCCAAGTCGGACTCCCCCGGTAAACAAATGTTAAATAAATAAATAAAATAAATTTTGCATATGTAATCCATGTATGGATAAAAAAAATCATAATTTTCATGTTTACTGATCTTTACAGCTGATTGACTTTCTTCGAAGCTCTCAGAAAACATGTACGATTAGCCGGCAGAATTAAAAAGAAAAATCTTTGGAAGCTAAATAGAATATTGCTTTATGAATTCTGATTAAGATTCTCATTTCTGTCTTTAGAATTTTGCCGCTATACTTGTAATAGAATATTTTGCTCACTGTGCTGTGGATGGAATAACCGCATTAAGGGGTCTTTGCCATTAAATTATGTATCAAACAAAGGTTTTGCAGTCTTTCATTTTTCTAGGCTGCAGTGGCAGTGAATAGAATTCAGGAGAGACACGTCATTAAATGTTTCACAAATCTCTTATTTTCCAGCTGTGCTTGTTGTGAAAGTAATACCATTTGTGCCCTTTCTTATTTTGCAAGGCATTCCTTGGAAGCTTCTTTGTATTGACTAAAGGGATTTTGAGACTATTTTCTTAAAGCTGTAGGAAATTGAGGCATTGATACATATGAGCACATTGGTTCAATTTGCTTTTCCAGTGATGAACCACAGCATGATGTTAAGTAGCCCCTAACTGTTCTTAAAAGTGCACTGTGTTATGTATGTGTTCATAACACACAATAACCATTATAATCTAGAAAGAAGCCTTAAGCAAATGAGAAGTGCTTGGTATTTCAGTAAGTGCATTCATTTTAGTATATATAAGCAAGAGTTGCTCTGTAGTTAAAGACAACGCCAGCAGGCTTGGTGAACATTTTTTTTGTTTTGTTTTAATTGAAATCTTACTGAAAAGCAGAGCTGCAGCTTACTGAATAAAGAAATATGACCACTGCTAATCTGAAACATTACAGTTTTGTGTGAAGCATGTCTCTCACAGGGTACACATCTTTGTAAATGTAGTCCTTTGCATCGGAACTGTTGAGCAGCTGTTCAAGCCAGGAAACTGCCTAAGGTGACATATAGCCCTGACATGTAAAATTAAGAATAGCCTAGCTTGCTTCTCTTTTCTTCTTACTCTTGCAGTTAATAACTAAAAGGACTTACAGAGGACATATAGCACCTTTTTTTCTTTTCTAGTTAAAGTTGTACCTAGTGTTCCATCAAAATGCATACAGTTTCCTTGTCTTTGCAGCTTTGAAATAACGGTAATCATTTTTTTTGAGAGACCTTCTTTTCATGACCTTTTAAGAAACTTTATAAAGAGCGGCCATTAAGACATTCTTAACATTGGTTCCAAAGAGGCCATGGAAACTTCATCCAAAAGCCACAAGCTACAAACTAATTTTCCCTTTTAAAAGATTATCTTTGAAAAGGACACTTCAAGGTATTCACCTGTTTTGCCAGACAGAAATGCTGCCTTTCTTTTTTCTGAGATATAATCATACGTAAATGTTTTAAATTGTTGCCTGTAAGCTGCAGAACACATTTAAGTCCTTCTCTTTGGTTTGTTTTTGTGGATTGCAGCATGTTCAGTAGATGACAAGGCATGTTTAGGGTGAGGGTAGTAGCTGCGACACTGTTCTATGCATCGAATACATAATACTTTTCCCATATTTGGCTGTATACCATTTAAGTCATAGTCCTGCACTGTGTTTATGCTCACTCAATTTCCATTTGGGATGAAAATATTTATGTAGATAGTTCATTAATTGCTAAAAATGTTATTGTTGTTTTTGGGTAGGTACTCCTTTGTGAGTAATTTCCTGATTTTGGGTCTGTATGTGTATCTTAATTGGGTAGCTTGATCCATTCAGACCATTTCTGCCACATCCTGGGAAAAGGTACAAAAACAGAAAGCATCTAGTATAAAATGCAAAGCATTTAATGCATAAGAAAATGCTGAGACACATAACTACTAATCATATTAAAGTCATATGTGTAATTTACATGAATGTTAATTTGCCAAGTGCTTAATGAGCAGCATGGGTATGGCATGTGGGAGAGAGATCAGAGATTGTGTTTATAAATAGGTATAAGTAACTGTGGAGTTTAGATTAGCTTTTATCAGAGAAGGGACTCTCGGAAGCTCAGGAGCAGTATGAGGAAAGGACTAGTTTCCCCTGGCTGGGCCAAAGGTTAGTCAAAACCTTGATAGCATAGCCCACTGTAAAGGAAGCTCAGGCAGGGACTGTTAAGATGATAAACTGAAACATTTATTTCTGGACGTTTTAAAGAATTTCAGAGTAGGAAAAGTGGTTGGGTGGCTGTTGCTGAAAAGAAGGTCCCAGATAAGTAACTAGCAAGAGGTGGTGAGCAATTATTTTGCTTACTAAAGATACAGGCAGTGATGTTTCTGTATACTAGGAGGAGCATTACGTGGCATATCATAATGATTAAGGTTTGGATTGTCTCTGCTTTGAGGAGCAGCAGTAAATACCCTCACCAAGTTCAGGATGGGCTTACAGAGTGTGGAACTTTGAAGGTGAGTAGTAGGCTTTTACTATATAGTGATTATAGATGGTATAAGGCTAAAATTGCTAGTGAATGTGAGAGCAAGGTGTAGCCATAACCAGAGTATTTTAAACTGGTGGACAGTCTGTTGGATTCATGTTAAGTAAGAAAGGGGCAAGCTTGAGGTGCCAGGATTAATCTGGATGGGGATCCTTGTATTTCTGTAGCTCAGTGACCCCCTTCTGTTTTGGGGTTCTTACTCAATTGCCTATGATGATTACATGGAGAGTGATTATTAATTCAATGGTTCAGGAGATAGAAAAAGGCTGAAACTGCAGCCACAAGCTTGTTTTATTATCAGCTTTAAATCTCAGGCAGCCTTGCTTTCCTGAGAAAAACTTATTTTTTTTTCAGGCAGGAATTAGTGCTTTATTCAAATCTGCATGGCACACATATACTTCAACCCCCTTGTCCTTGCTATTAGTTTGTATTTTTGAAGATGTATTGATTAATTACTGGATTTGGGATAAAGTTGCAGGTTTAGAGGCAGTTACTTCAGTTTGTGACATTTGAAGTCCCGGGCAAATGAATTATCGGGGAATTACAGGACTGGCTAAGTAGAAATTGTGTATTTGCCCATAATGCAGTTCTCCTACCAATGGCTGGTGCTGGAAGGGTAATGAGACTTTGTGATATTGATCTCTTTCAAAAGTCGGGCACCCAGGTGGCTGTTAAATTTATGTGATCATGTATGTACTGTTGTATAATTTAATGATTGTTGACCAGTGAGGACAAGAGTCACATCCATCAGGCTAATTGAATGCTGGCCTGCCAGTCCATTGTTAGCAATGAAACTGCAAAGCGGCAGTAAAAACAAGTCTTCCAACTTACATAGCTCAAGGAGTGCAAAACTTTTACAAGCTGTAGACTTACCCAGTTTGAGAGATGGCTTAGTATTCCTGGAAGTCCAAGGTGGGGGGGGGGGGGGTGTTGGACTTTTCAGAAGGAGTGACTGACTAGAAAGGAAATTGCATTCATAACAAGAAGTAAAACATACGTTTTAGACTGAACACTGACAATCAATGAAGTTTGTAGGTTGTAATGCAGAACCATTGACATATCGAACTGCTTGGCTTGATGCAAATTTTGAGATTAACTGACTTTGTTCACAGAAGATACAATCTGTTAAGCTCTGTTTTTAAAGATTCTGTCTCAGTCAGATCTCTTTCTTCTGCTGTTTTCTTTCCTAAGTGCATTTCATACAAATGTACCTCTGTCTGGAAAATAGGTATACGACTATTGCTGTAAACCACTTAGTTGGCTTGTAGATTATACTTCATGGTTAATGCTTATGAAATGCTGTACTGTTGTCAAGATCATGCAGGTTAAACTTATCTGCCACATCCAGAATGATTTTAGAGTGGAGTCATTAGATGTTCATCATTTGATCACTGCTGTAGTAGCCTTTGTTATATATGTTATATCCTGTCAAGCTTCTAAAGCAGGACACCTTCCACATATCCAAACCATTACAAGCTCAAGCAGAGCTGAAGAAAAACAGCAGTTTGGGTTCTAAGCAATTCAGAGCTTTCCTGAAGCTGAAGACACTCCTGTTATGGTCTTTTGAGGGTCTACTACCTGACAACAGTTGTCCATTGCTGGACAGATAACTTCCCTTTGAGGAAAAAATCTTCTACATCTTATTTTTATGGCAGAACCTTAACGTTTCCTCCAAATATATATATTTTAAGCAAGGAAAAACTGTTTTAATAGACTCTCGCATGATTTTTAGTCACCTTTACTGTAAAGTGCAACTTTTTTTCTTTTTGTGGAAAAACACCATTAAAATGTGATCTGAAGTAGGAGATTCATTTGTCTGCAACCTGTGGTTATGGATCCGATATCGGATCCGAACCGGCATGGTTTACCAGCTATGGATCCAAGCTCTCAGCTCCTCCCCTCACCCATAATGCCCTGCTCTACCCTCATGACCTCAGATCTCGTTTGCCGCGCATGGTGACCAGATTGTGTTTTCTAAGCTCTCCAGCTAAGTGTAGTTTTTTAGTCTTAAAGTGCTTATTTTTGAAAGTTTTGTGTGAAAGTTGTGTGGAAGTGTAGGTTTCCCTTTTATATTATTATACTTTTAGTGTCTTAAAATTTAATTTTACTTATCCCTCCCCTCGCTGGTAGCGTAGTGTGTGTTTGGGCCTGTTGAGTGGTTTTGTTACTTTACTTTAACTAGTTTAAGTAACCTTGTTTTTGCTTTTGGGATGTCTGAACAGCCCAAAGCTGTATTTTCTAAGTGCTCCGAGTGTGGCCATAAGCTTTCCCCGGCTGATGGCCACACTCTGTGTGTTAGATGCCTTGGGGTTGAACACCTCACATCTGGATGTTCCATTTGTGCAGGGTTCAACCCCAGGGCATTGAAGGAGCGGAGGTCCAAGCTTGTCTTGGCGGGTCTTTTGCCACCGGACTCGCCCGCCTCCGCCTTCGGGTAACCGCTTCGACGGTTGTCTCCTCTCCGCTCCCTCCTCCTCCTGGGACTCAACCTCCCTGTAGTGGTTCGGAGGAGAGGGAAGCTAGGAAGAAGGACCGGAGGGAGAAGCACCATAAGCGGCGGGCCGAGACCTCTGTTTCGGCCCCGCCAGCCAAGCGGCTTCTCCTCCGCCTCCTTGTCTGCTGGCTCTCCTCCTCGGCTCCGGTCTCCAGTGTGTTTTCACCGGGACCTGAGGAGGAGGAGACCCGATCCGCCGAGGCTATCGAGGAGGCACTCAAGGCCTACCTCGGTAGCCTCGTCGAGATCAACTTATAGCCTGTCAGACGCTGATCTGGACCGGATGATGAGAAGGTTCATCCAGGCCCAGATGCAGATGGAAGTGCTCTTGCCTCCCCCCCCCCTCTGGGGGGGAGCTCGACCCCTTTTTTCAAGCCAATTGCTCCTTCTCCGACCCGCTACCCGGGTTCGGAGCAGTTGGAGTCGAGCAGCTTCGGAGCCGGGGGTGGGTCGGCGCCGATAGTACTTGGTACTTCGGATCCGACCCTGCCCTCGAGTGCTTTGGATCCGACCTCTCGGAGCCTGGATCCGAGCTTCGGATCCGGGGGGATCAGTGCTCCTTCGGTGCCATCTGTGTTGGAGCGCACTGTCCCTTCGGATCCGAGCGCTTCGGCGCCCGCTCCGATCCACTCCTCGGATCCGAGGGGGAGCCGATTGTCGGATCCTTTGGTCGAGGTCGGCTCCCCTTCGGCTTTTGATGTAGTGGAGAGGGCCCTGTTGAGTGTCTCCGGACCCCCGGCACTTGCTTCGGCTCTGTCCCGCGCTCCCTCTGCACTGGGTCAGGCTTCCACCATCCGGCCTTTGGGACAGCCCGCTCCTGTGCCCCAAGCTGTTTCCCTGGAACAGGTTACTGTTTGCGAGGAGTCCTCTGACAGCCCCCCAGAGGATGTTCCCCGCAAGCATACGTGCAAAAGGAGGCACATTGACTCCCCCGAGTCTCTCACGGAAGACACAGATTTGGAGGAAGGGGAAGGCTCCCCACGGTCACCCCCCGAGGATGTCTCATTTGGAGACATCATGGAAATGCTCCGCATAAGGGGGGGTGGTCTGCACCCGAGTCTTCCTCGGACGACTCCGTGTTCTTGGAGGCATTTGAAGCGGGCCCGTCTACCTCTTGGGTGTCCCCTCCTGCCGACCCCCTGGTGGACCTCATTACCACCAGGGCGTGGAAGGAACCGGACACCGTGGAGCCAATCCCTAAAAGGCCCGACCGTATTCTCAGTCGCCCGGCTGACCGTGCCCATTGGAGTAAGGGGCCTCCGGTAGATGCCATGTTGACGGCGGCGGCCACCAAGAGGGAACTTGCTCAGGAGAGTCCCTCAGTCCATCCCCCGAGCAAGGAGTCTCGGATGATGGAAGCGGATGTTTAGTTCAGCAACCTTCTCTGTAAGGGCGCTGAACTATCTGGCACATGTGATTAGGATGCAGCGCGATCTTATTAAAGAATACGCTGCATCCCCCTCAGAGTCCATGTCGGAGGAGGACAAAGTACTGCACTCCACCCGCATGGCCACTCTCAGGTCCGTTACCAATACCTCTATGCGGCTACTCTCCCATGCTACGGAAGGCGCCGCTAGAGCCGCAGGGGCAGGCCTAGTTACTAGATGTCAGGCCTGGCTCCGTCATTGCGATTTCTCAGAGCCCTTCAAAGCGTCATTTGCGAACGCCCCCTTCGATGGTTCTGCCCTCTTTGGCAAAACTGTTCGCGACACTTTGACCCAGAGCGAGAAGGACGGGAAGACGCTGTCTGCCGTCGGAATCCACTTCTCTGCACCACAGAGGCCCTATTCTAGGAACCAAAAGGGTCAGAAGAAGATGTGGTTCCGGAAGTCGCAGCAATCCCAGCCTGCTCCGGACAACCAGTCCCTCCGTGGCAGAGGAGGACAGGGAGGACGCCGTCCTAGAGGCAGAGGGGCTCCTAGGAACTTCGGGTCCAGAGAACCCTTATATAAACAGCCCGCGCAGCAGCCCTGAGGGGTTGCCCGGCTGCTCCACTCTGGAGGCAGTCGGGGGACGTTTTTCGGAGCACCTGGCGGCATGGGAGTCCATAACATCAGACCGCTGGGTTCTCCAGATCATATCCAGAGGATACCGTATCCCCTTTCTTCACTTGCCAAAATTGAAGTCCCTCCCCGACGTTCCACCCGGTCAGTGGGAGGCCGCTTTGGCAGAAATTGGCCATCTGCTAAAGAAAAGAGCCATCCAGCCCGTCCCCCCAGACCAGATCGGATCAGGGTTCTACTCCAGGTTCTTTTAGTGCCAAAAAGACGGGGATCTAAGACCAATTTTAGACCTTTCACTCTTGAACCTGGCAGTTCCCAAGGAGAAGTTCAATGGTCACGCTGCAGTCTATTCTCCCCCTTCTGGGAGAAAATCACTGGATGTGCTCCATAGACCTCAAGGATGCGTACTACCATATACTAATGGACAGGTGCTCCAGGAGGTTTCTCCGCTTCGGCTGGGAGCCAGTCACTACCAGTTCCGGGTCCTTCCCTTTGGTCTCACCACAGCCCCCAGGGTGTTCACCAAAGTATTAGCAGTGGTAGCGGCCCACCTGAGGCTTCAGGGGTACAGGTCTTTCCCTACCTGGACGACTGGCTCCTTACCGCCCCAACAAGGCATCTACTACTATTGGCGAGGCTCCTTTCTCCATCTTGCTCCCCGCCTGGGCTTCACTATAAACACAAAAATCCAACCTAGCACCCACGCAGTTCATAGATTTTATAGGTGCCAGGTTAGACACAAGGAGATTAAAAGCCTTCCTCACTGCGGACAGAGTTCAAAATCTGCAACTCCAGGTGCGGGCCATTCTCCACTCAAGCTCAGTTCCGGCGGAGTTGGTCCTGAGGGCTCTAGGGTCCATGGCGGCTGCTATAGCACTTCTTCCTCTCGCCAGGTTCAATATGCGCATCCTCCAGTGGACACTCCTAGTACAGTGGTCGATCTTGCTCTTCCTATGCATCATCCCATTGCGATCAGCAAGGCTTGCAAGCGGTCCCTCCTGTGGTGGCTACACTCTCCAGATCTCCACGGAGGCCGCCCATTTTGTGCTTCTCCCGCCTCGCCACGGTGACCACGGACGCCTCCCGCCTCGGGTGGGGGGGGGCATTTTGCAGGCCGGACCGTCCAAGGCACGTGGAACGATTCAGAGACCTTACTGCATATCAACGTTCTAGAGATGAGAGCAGTGCTCTTAGCGTTGCTAGCACTTCAGGCCTTTCTTCCCTTGGGAACAATTGCGATTCAATCGGACAACATGTCGGTTGTCTGGTATATCAACAAGCAGGGAGGAACCAGGTCTTACCCTCTTTGTCGAGAAGCCATGAGAGTTTGGGAATGGGCAATCTCCACCAACCGCTTTCTCATAGCAACGCACATTCCGGGTCGGTCCAACATCCTGGTGGACAAACTCAGTCGCACCATTCTCACCCCTTACGAGTGGTCTCTCAATACTCAAGTAGCGGAACGCATATTCGCACGGTGGGGAACTCCTTGTTGCGATCTTTTTGGCTCTCCCTCAAACACCAAGTGCGACAGTTTTTTCGCTCTGATACCTCCTCCCGGAGGTTCCCCAAGAGACGCTCTGGTGCATGCTTGGCCACCCGGTCTTCTTTATGCTTATCCCCTTGCCTCTGATGCTCCAAGTTCTTCAGAAAGCCTCTCGGTTGGGGTGCAGAATGATTCTCATTGCTCCGTTTTGGCCTCGACAGATCTGGTTCCCCTTCCTAAGGTCTCACTCCGTGAATCCTCCTTGGATTCTAGATCCCATTCCGGATCTGATATCTCATCCATCCCGCTTATCTCCTCCGAACCTGGACAACCTGAAGCTGACCGCTTGGCTGCTCCAGTTCCACTCTTGATCAGGACTCCCGGTATTTCGTCCCCTGTTAAGGCGATCCTGGTGGCAGCTCATAAGCCATCCACTAGGAAAGTCTACCGCAGCAAGTGGAAACGGTTCTCGCTAGGGCGGAGCGGCAAGGCCTAAACCCCTTCACAGTTCCTCTCCCTTTGGTGCTTGATTTCTTAACCACTCTTTTTAACGATGGTGCCAGCAGTTCCACGGTCAAAGTACAACTTGCGGCAATTTCCCATTATCACATTGGTCATGACTCCAATCCACTGATGTCGGCCAAGTTGTGTAAGATTTTCCTTAAAGGTACTTTTCTTCTCAGGCCCCCTGTAAAGCAAGCGGTTCCTCCTTGGGACCTTTCCTTAGTTCTCCAGGCCTTGACCGCCCCCCCCTTCGAACCGGTGGCTACGGTAGATCTGAATTCTTGTCTTTCAAGACCGCCTTCTTAGTAGCCATTACTTCGGCCAAGAGAGTTTCAGAGCTTCAAGCATTATCAGCTAAACCTCCTTACTTGGTCTTTCATCCGGACCGTGTTTACCTCAGGACCAACCCGTCCTTTCTTCCTAAGGTAGCTTCTGAAGCAAACATTAATCAATCCATTAACCTCCCTGTCTTCTTTCCTAAATATGAAAACAAAGGTGAATACAAGCTTCACTCCTTAGATGTTCACAGGCAACTTAGATTTTATCTAAACAGAACGGCTGGTCATAGGCAATCCGACCAGTTGTTCATTTCCTTTGCTAAATTTAATTTGGGCAAACCAATTTCTAAAGTCTCACTATCTCGCTGGATTTCACAATTTATCTTATTGGCTTATCAAGCTTCAGGAAGGCCCGCACCGGAGGGTGTACATGCCCATTCAACCCGGTCAGTCTCTACCTCGGCAGCCTTTAAGGCTAGGATTCCTCTAGATGATATTTGTGCAGCAGCCACGGGGCTTCATCTCATACTTTTATTTCCCACTACAAGTTGGATCTTGCATCTAGGGTAGAGCATCCTTTGGCTCGCGGTGCTCCGGAATATCCTTCCATGATGGCACCAAGATTCAGGTAGCTGGGGACTTGTCCCACAGGTTGCAGACAATGAATCTCCTACTTCAGATTTAGAAGTTATGTACTCACCATAACGTTCCATCTGAGTAGGTGTATTCATTTGTCTGCAACCATCCCGCCCTCCTATCCCCCTGGCCTTTCAGTTTCCTGCATATGTTGTGTTACCCTTTCAGGGTGTTCTTGCTGTTGGCAAACTCGATCTGAGGTCATGAGGGTAGAGCAGGGCATTATGGGTGAGGGGAGGAGCTGAGAGCTTGGATCCATAGCTGGTAAACCATGCCGGTTCGGATCCGATATCGGATCCATAACCACAGGTTGCAGACAAATGAATACACCTACTCAGATGGAACGTTATGGTGAGTACATAACTTCTAATTAAATTACTTTTGGGGACTAGGGTAAGTGCTTAAAGTGCATTTCACTGTGTTTTGTGGTAAAAAAAATTCTAATTTTGTAATACTTACTGTTGCGCCAACTACTGCTGTCAGTCTTCTCTGTGATTCAAGAACCAATTCAGATTCTACATGGAACAGCTTACTGATTCCTTGGTTTTTCCTTTTTCCAGCCACGAAAAAGAAGAACATTTCCAAGCAGCCTTTGCTCCTTCAGCAGGCTACAGGTTTGCCTCAACTTAACATGGGTGACTATGCCGAGGCTAATTCTGGTTCTTTAGACCATTCATCTTTTTCCTTGGATCCCTGTGGTGTAGTCCCTACAGCTATCATGGACCAGGGATTAGACATGTCTTCTCCAGCTGTTAGAGTGCCCTAGATGGGCAAGGAAGAATCTCTGTCATTGGTCTTAGAGAAAGGAGTGGGTAATAACACTCTGCTTAGCCAAACTGGGATACATGTCCTTAGGGAGGATTTTCCTTTCAAAATTGGGTCTGCTTCTTTAGAAATTCATGTTAGAAAGAAGCAGAAAGTTAGACATGTGCCTTTTCCTACCTCTGTTACTTTGGACAGGAGTGATGTGGTGCACTTTGCACAGGGTTTAGTTCAAGCTCTTGACCCATTCAGTTCTGTTGTTATTGGTAAGAGAAAATTATTCACTGTCTGAGGATTTTCAGGATGTTGAACAGGAAAGCAATTGACATTTTCTCTCCTTGGGTTTCTGTTTCTGACTCTGAGGAGACTGCTTCATCTGATAGTCCCATAGAATGATTTTCTTTTTTTTGAAACTATTTCCAGAATAAATCAGTTGTTTCAGTGTGAACATAATGATATTCCACTGTCTTTACACAAAATATTATGATATATTATAATTTGAATTTCCTGAACCCACTCCAGTTCCTCCTGTTCTTCCAGGATTGGAAGATGTTTTTATTACAGTCTGTAACTTGCCTAATAGCCAGCGTGCTTCCCCTAAGAAAGCAGATAATCAGTCTTATACGTTTTTATTTTCTAGTCCTAGATCCTGACCCATCAGTGATTTCCATGGTTAGTCCTACTGCTTCTAAACATCTGGTAAATGCTAATCCCTCCTCCCCCAATCAGGATTGAAAGCTTTTGAAAGGGTTGGGGAAAGTGTATTTTTCTGTAACACGTAATTCTTAATTTTCAGGCTCACATGTTAAAGTTTATGCTTGCTTCTTTTGAGAATATGAAGAACATTATAGCTTCTATATGAAAAAATCATTTTTGTGTAATCTTACTTTGTCATTGTCTCAAGTGACAAAATACTGTTTGTTCTTTATGATTCAGCTCATACTACTTCCAAAGCTGCTATTACTACTGGAACTGTTATGAGAAGATTTGCTTGGTTGCATACACTAAACCTATCTGTGGATATTAAAGCTAAAATTTTGAATTCCCCCTTAGGTTGTGTTTGGGCCATCTCCTGCTGAGGTCCTTAAAAAGTGTAATTAGAGAGGGAAGCTGATTCAGGAGATTTCTCAGATTTTCTAGCTTTCATTACCCAAATTTCCAGGGTTTGTACAGCTACCTCTGTAACATTTTATAAAAAAGCAGTACATGTAGATACAACAGACTGTTGTCAAGTGGACTTTTAAAAAGCAATGTTAAAGGGTCCAAAATGAAAGGAGAAAACCCCTCCACCTGAAACAGTGACAGTCTAACAAGTCCGAATGACTATACAGAATGCCCACACCCCTTTTAAATCTTTCCCAAAGTATAACTCTGCATTTCTCTTTGGTAACAGTCTCAGACAAATGGGTTCTTAGAGTGATTCATGAGGAGTACAGATGGCAGTGGGAATCTCTTCCTCCTCTTCAGAGGATTCATCTTTGTGTACAAGATTAAACTTCTTTTTTCCCTTTTGTCATACAACCTCTGCTAACTCAGGGGGTGATAGAAGCTGTCACTCCTACTCAGAAAGGGGAAGGTTTGCCTTTGGGTCTGTCATGAGGCATTATTTTGGCTTTGCCTTTGGTCATTAACTGACGATATTAAGACCAAATTGCGGGATGCTTCTTTGGATAACAAAAAATCTCTTGGAAATATTTTTGTCCCTCCTATCCCTAAGTTCCAGACAAATTATTCTACTAGGCCTGCTTTTGTTCACAGGCAGCCTTGTCAGGCCTCTAAATACAGGAAGAGTGGTAGGCAAGCTCCTCCTGCCAAGTCTGCTCAGGCTTCTATGGCCCAGAAGCCTCCTTTATCTGACAAGCCCACTTCTCCCTGAGATTTTACCCCCACTACCCCTCTTCCATATTCCCTTGTCTCTACAGCTCTTCCTCTGTTTTCCAACTGGCATCTTATCACCTCAGATTGTTGGGTTCTCTCTGTCATCAATCATGGTTACTTCATGGTGTGTAAGTCTCTCCTTAATTTTTCAGGGATTCCCCCACCTTCTCTGGAACAACTTCTTCATTTCTCAGAGGTCTAGGGGTCTCTGGTGGACCAGGGAACTATTCCACCTGTCCCTCCTTTCAAAGTAGGAAAGAGAGTTTTCTCCAGGATGTTCCCTGGTTCCTCCAAAGGAGGGCACTTGGAGACCTAGTCTGGATCTCTCCTTGTTCAACACCTTTCTCGTGGTTCCTTCTTTTCATTTGCTTACTTTTCAAACCCTGTTTCCTCTTTTAATACCCTAAGCTTTTCTGGTGTCCTTGGATCTTAAGGATGCTTACCTTCATATTCTTGTTCACTCTCTTTTCAGGACATTTTTACGGTGCACTGTTTCTTCCTCTTATGTTCAGTTCTGTGCGTTGGCCTCTCTTCTGCCCCAAGTGTAGTCACAAAATGCTTAGCTCCTGTTATTGCCTTTTGCAGGCTCCAAGGCATTCAGATTTTCCTTATCTAGATGACATGTCACTTCAGTTACCTTCTATCAGTTGCCCGTTACACTATCTGGAGTTCACCATATCTCTCCTTCAAAGTCTGTGGTTCACTGTCAACTTCCAAAAGTCTGTCCTGACTCCCTCTCAAGATCATGAATATCTGGGATGCAGGATTCAGACAGTGCCAGTGTTGGTATCTCTTCCACCTTCAAAAGTTCTGTCTTTGACAGCTTTCTTTCAGTCTGTTCTTCCTCTGCCTGCTTTTCCACCCAGCGAGGATTTTCAAGACTTGGGATTTATGGCTTCTTCTATTCCATTGCTCCCTCTTGCCAGCCTACACATGCAGGAGTTCCAGTGGTATCTCATGTCAAGTTTGGCTTCAGCGTTGCTACCCTCTGTATTTTGCCCCTACTTCCTTGTCTGAAGCAAGAATTTGAGTGGTGGATTAACCAACCTTCCCTCAACCCAGGACTGCCTTTTCAGCCACTGGTTCCTTCTCATGAACTGTTTACTAAAGCTTCAGACATAGGGTGTGTTGTGGGGGGTTTCCTGTGATCATATGAAATTTCAATGTCTTTGGTTCCTCCTTCAGAAGTCAGACCATGTCAACATCAAAGAGATGAGAGCCCTGATTTTGGCCCTTCAGGCTTTTCACACCATGCTCTCTGCAGGCCCTCTGAAGGTTTACACGGACAACACCACAGTAATGTGGTATGTCAACAAGCAGGGGGCACAAAGTCATACCTTCTCTGCGGGTTGGCTCTTCATGCCTGGGATCTGGCTCTCAGTTATCAGTTAACTCTTCAGGCAGTATATATTCCTTCAGAGCACAAAATAGTGACAGATGCTTTAAGCAGGTCCAAAACACAGACTGACGAATAGATGTGTGTTTCTGGACATAGTCCATTGGTGGGTTATTCATCAGGTAGATCTTTTTTCCTCCCCTCTGAAAAGGCAGCTCCCTGTTTTCTGTTCCAGAGTGCCATGCCATCTGGTATGGAAGATGGATGCCCTTTCTTTTCCTTGGAAAGGGGTGATTCTCTATGCCTCCTCCCCCCTTCCCCTACTTCCAAGAGTCCTGCAGAAGATTCAGCTGGAATCCCCAAAAATCTAGCTAGTGACTCTCTTTTGACCGCAATAGCACTGGTTTCCCCTCTTAAATCCTCTCTTAATGCATCTGGCTAGGGGCAGTCACCACAAGTTACCTCACTTACTGGATCTCATCACACAGAACCAGGGGTCACTCATCCATTCTCATGTGTCTGCTTTTCAACTGACACTGGGGGTGATAGGGTTTTGATCCCTTTTAGGCATTAATATTTTTGAGGATGTGCTCAGGGTCTACAGTAGGCAAGAAAACCTGCAACCAGAAAGCCTTATATGTCCAAATGGAAGAGATTTTCTGTGTGATGCTATCTCATAACCAGGACCCCTTTTAAGTGGAGTCCCTTTGGTTCTGTCATATTCGTGTTATTTTTTCCAGTCTGGCTTGGCATATTCTTCTGTGAAGGCCCATTTCTCAGCTATTTCTGCCTGCCCACCTGCCCTTGAATCCTCTTTTGACTTCTTGTTTTGAGGTCAAACAGTTTCTTAAAAGTGTCCTGCATATTAGGCCCCCCCAAGAAAGCCCAGTCCTTCTCCATGAGACCTTACTTTTGTTTTAGAAAACTTGACTCAGGCTTCTTCTGAACCTGCAGGTTCAACTTTTCTGCAGTATTGTACCTGGAAGACTGTCTTATTGCTTGCTCTTACTTCTGCTTGGAGGGTTTGTGAGCTTCAGGCCCTTATGGCCATCCCTCCTCTTTTGTTTTTTCACAGGGACAAGGATGCTCCTTCATAGTATCCTTCTCGTATGCCCAAAGTGGTTAATGAGTTGTATTTGAATCAGGTAGTACAACTCCCTTCCTTTTTTCCCCCTGTCCTCATTCTGCTAGTGAGATACATACCTTGAATTTACACAGATACCTCAGGTAAAACTTGAATAAAACTAAGGCCATTTGTAAGTCTGACCAGCTTTGTGATCTGATGATGTTATTTCCATTCATTCCCTAGCAACTGGGTTCGGATCCGACCCAACCACTTTTTACAGCTTGTTGAACACTGAAAGTTCTCAAGTTCCTCTCCTACCCATAATGGATTAGTCCCCTACCATAGCCAGATCTCGTTTGCCACCTTTGTATACAAATGTGGTCACAGTTAGCTCTTGAGCTTTGTTGTATTTATGAGTAGAAACAGATTTAGTATATATTTTTTCTTTTCATCTTTGTTGTTTAGTAGCCCTCTCTTACCCTTTCTGCACTTTTTAGTTTAAGTTTTATTGCCATTGTTGGTATTTTCTTGCTTTTCTTTCTTGTCATACCCTAGCAGTAGTCTTAATTACCCAAGAGGGAGGGCTGTTATGGCAGCATTTCCTACCAACAAGGGGGGCAGAGAGGTGCCTGGAGGGGAAAGAGGGGGGTGGAGAGGGAGGGATACCACCGAACTGCACATATTACGAGTGATTCAGTATGAGGATAATTCTGATGATGTGAACATTACTAATTATAATATTATTTTTAATGTCAATGGAGGTTTTAAAATTTATAATTACAGCAATATGATGATCTCTGAAAAATGTGCAGATGTTTTTGAAAAAGGGTTTACATTTGTTCCTGCACATGGACCAAAAATAGATGTTCTGTTGAATTTGAAACTATTTGCAAGGAAATTAAACATAGCTTTTTATTTTAAAGACCATGTAAGTAACATTGAATTGCCATTAAATGTATGTAGGAGACCAAGTGTATTTAACCCTCCATTGTTTCCAGTTGTGTCTGTATTTGAAAAAATATGTGAAATGGAAATTCATCAGTTATGTAGGTATAATAGTGGGTCTAGCCAGGGAAATTTAAGCTATGAGGAATCCCTGATACTAAAAGAAATATGTAAGAAAGATGATATTAGGGTCATGAAACCTAACAAGGGAGGAGGGAAAGTTGTTATGAATAAAAATGACTATACAAATAAAATGTTTACAGTGTTATTTACAGTGCCCCAAAAGGGCCCGTGTCCATCCCAGAAGAATGTAGAGCCCCAAACATCACAGACACACAGGTTAAAACAGCCCTTTCCAAAGCCAAAAAGACAGCATCAATGGGACCGGATGGTATCCCAGGCTGCGTCTTACATGAGCTCCAAAATGAACTTAAACCCTCACCTAAATTCACTGTTCAAACTCAGCCTTACCACAGGCTATGTACCCAAAGAGTGGCGTACAGCAACAGTTATCCCACTCCACAAAGGAGGTGCCACAACGGATCCTGGGAACTATCATCCTATAAGCCTGACTAGCCTGGTCTGCAAAGCTATGGAGCGCATCATCATGGAACTCATTAACAGAGGCATTGGGAACCTCCAGACACTAGACCCTACCCAATTCGACTTTATTAAAGGCAGATCTTGCCTCCTTAACCTAGTTGACTTCTTTGAAACAGTTACCAAGGCCACAGATGAGGGAAAGGTAGTCCACACAGCCTACCTGGCCCTCGCAAAGGCCTTCGACACCATTCCCCACTCTGGCATTACAGACAAGCTTACCAGCTTGAACATTAACCCCTATGTCACGAGATGGGTTGCCAACTGGCTCATGGATAGAACTCACATGGTCAGAGTTGCGGGTGCCATGTCCGACTCTAAACCGGTTACAAGTGGCATCCCACAGGCTCAGTCCTGGCACCCCTCCTGTTTGGTATATACTTCTCTGAGGTACAAGCAAGCATGAGAGGACTATGGCTGACCAAGTTCACAGATGATTGCAAACTGGGGGCCATAATCGACTCTCCGGCTGACACAGACATCCTCCAGAAGGGTATCACGGAGACGAATACCTGGTGTCAGAACCATGGCCTCAAGCTAAATGCCAAAAAGTGCATAGTCATCCCCTCCTGGGACCCCTCCTGTTTGGTATATACTTCTCTGAGGTACAAGCAAGCATGAGAGGACTATGGCTGACCAAGTTCACAGATGATTGCAAACTGGGGGCCATAATCGACTCTCCGGCTGACACAGACATCCTCCAGAAGGGTATCACGGAGACGAATACCTGGTGTCAGAACCATGGCCTCAAGCTAAATGCCAAAAAGTGCATAGTCATCCCCTCTTGGAAAAACAAAGTGCCCACGAACTACCACATAGGTGGTAATCCACTAAGTATGGAAGATGTAATTAGGTTTCTGGGGACTCAAGTAGATGGCATCCTCTCCTTTGATGATCACATTACCAAAGTGGTTAGAAAATCCTTCTATGTAGCCCACCTAATCATGAAAGGGTTCACATCTAGATCAAGAGAGGTCACTGTGCCCCTCTACTCATCGCTCATCAGGCCCATAATAGAGTACAATGCCCCATTTGGGATGTACCTTACTTGACACCTGCAACAGCTGGAAAGACCACAAAAGTACCTCACCAAGAGGATCGTGGGCCTCAAACAGATGCCCTATGCAGCTCGACTAAAGAAACTCCAGCTCTACTCAGTTGCTTACCGCCTACTCAGAGGTGATCTCTGCCTGACGTACAAGGCCATGTCTAACCCGGAATTAATGGACATGCTCCACCTCAAGAAAACCAAATCTCTTAGAGCTACACACTCTAGGGATTTAAACCTCAGCACAACAATAAATAGGACATGCTGGAGGGATAGATTCCTGTCCCAGAGACTGCCCTCACTTTGGAATAGAATCCCAATCTATGTTAGGCAAAGCCCCTCACTGACTCTCTTGGAGAAATCTTGATGAGTGGATGGGAAATCGTAAATTTACCCTTGGGATCACTTCAATGGCCCTGCTGGACAGAGGCTCAGGTAATTAATCTAAAAAGGAGGCGAAAGCCAACACATTCTGGCTAGGCTTATAAATGCCCTTGGGCAGATAGCCTAGTTACCTACCTATGAACCTATGTATAAAGAAACTAGCATTAATGAAAGGAATGTCTCTTTCCACATAATATATCTTTTGTTGGAAGATTTATTATTGAACAACCAAATCTCCCCATCTAAGTTATTTACAAGTGAAAAACCCAAGAACACCAGTCATATTTGGGATTCCTAAATTGCAAAGGATATTCATGACCCCCCATTTAGACCTATCGTTAATATATTGATTTTCATACAAAAAAGTTATTACAAAAATATGATCCCTGTCTAAAAGATTCCTGGGACTTTTTGTCCAGGATCTCCCCGAAATTGTATGCAGAAAATTTAATTTTGGTGACCATTGATTAATAGACCTGTACTCAGTTATCTCACATGGGGTAGGAGTGGACTGGTTCTACTCCTTCGTATGGCACTACAGTGGCTTAGAGCACAGCAAGGCATTAACTATGAGAACATTAATGGAAGTAATACTTGATAATTTTATTATGTTTGAAGATCAGTTGTTTAAACAAAAAACTGGGGTAGCTATGGGGGCAGCATGTGCCCCCATATTTGCCAACATGGTTCTAACCTACTGGGAGTTGAACTATGTGTTGAATTCTGGGTACAGGGGGTCTTGGTCATTTTATGGGAGGTTTTTGGACAAAATAATTATTTTCTGGACTGATACGAGCGACAAGTTGGAGGAATTTTTTAATTTTCTCCATGGGACCACTACCTTCCTGAAATTTACCATGCCTACATCTAGTGAGTATATTAACTACTTGGACATTACCATTATGAAAAATAAGAAAAGAGCTAGGTTCAAGTCTAATTTATTTATTTATTTTACATTTGTTAACCGGGTTAGTCTGGCTGAGCTTTTGGCTCATTTTCAGCAGAGACCCGGGGAGAAAAGCTCCTCTGGACTAGAAAACTATTTATTAAATTTTAGTAACATAGTAGTAACAATCAGCTATAGGATCTTACAAGCAGAGACCTGGAGAGAAAAAAAGCTCCTCAGGCAATTCAATTATACAAAGTATTAACAATTGGCAGACAAGTATGTGAGTTGTTGCAAACAAGGTTTTAAACAATTAACAGAAGAAAATGTGACTAGTTACAATATTATTTTAGCTGCTTAGAGCAAAATGAGTTAATAGTTAGGCAGATGCTTATTTAAAGTGGGTAGGATCTAGTTGTATAAGAGTTTGGAAACAAGAAAGGAAAGTTGGAATGGCTAGTAGGAGATGTAGGGGAGGTAGTGTATAGGAGACAGACTAGACAGGTAGGTTGTTTTGAGACTGTAAGAATTAAGAGTGGTTGGAGACAGAGGAAGGGAAGAGGTAGAAGAGGCAGGGGAAAAGTGTTAGAGATGCATTAAGAGTGAGGTGGTGAAATAGGAGAAAGGATGGTGGTTTCAGTCTGGTTGGCTACAGTGGCAAGTCTATTTTGTTTTTAGGTATTTCTTTGTGGCTAATTTGAAACTTTTGCTATGCTGGAGGGATTTTATTTCCAAGGGGAGTTGGTTCCACGGTATAGCTGGGTTAGAGTTAGAGAAGGCAGCCTATTTTGGTTTTGGGTTTGTAGATATCTAATAATTCTTGATTTGAGCTGCATAGCGTCCTAGCAGGGGAATATTTGGATATGATAGTGGAGAGGCTGGGGCAGATGGAGGGTAGATAAAGGATAGAGTGGATGATTTGTAGTTGGTATAGTTGGAGCAGCTGAGGGAATTCTAGCCAGTCTAGTTGCTGTATTGCTAAGCAGTGGTGTGACTTGTAGGTTTGGTTAGATGCAAATCTGGTGATCTTATTATAGGTAGTTTCAAGCTTGGAAATAAGTGTAGAATTTAGGTTTGTGAATATGTGGCAGCTGTGCAGGAGTGTTGGGAGTAATAAAGTCTGGGAGAGAGTTATTCGGGCAGTGTTAGTTAAGTATTTCTTGCTATGGAAAAGGTGTCCAAGTTTCTGATGAGTTCTTTTTACTGAGTTAGTAATATGGAGATCCAAACATAAGCTGATCATCTATTGTATCACGTAGCAATTTATTTACTAGATTCAGCTGAGATGATAGTGTTGTTGCAGGATAAGATGGTAAATGTACTTTTGAGTGTGGTGATGTTTTTAGGGAGGAAGAGTAGGAACTTAGTTTTATTTTGATTAAGTATTAGGTTATCACTAAGCCAAGTCTCAATGGTGTGGAAGGATGCCTGGGTAGTTGAGTGGAGGTCAGTTTTGTCAGCAATGGTTATAACAGTTGAGTCATCATCATATTGCACAAGAGATGACTGGGGACAAGAAAGTAGAGCAAGTTGGTGAAAATATTAGAGAGTAGTGGTCCACGTATGGACCCTTGGGGGACTCCCATTTGTACAGTGAGAGGGGAGGATAGTGCAGAGAGCCATTTAACTGATTGCTGGCGGGTTGAGAGATAGCTTGAGAACCAGGAGATAGTGTGGGGGGGGGGGATGTAAGTTAGTGATTTTATCTAGGAGGAGTGGGTGACAGACAGTGTCAAAGGCTTTAGATAGGTCGAGGAATAGGCATGAGACAAGTTTATTGTTATCACGAGCTAGGAAGACTATGTTGATGAATTATATGATTACAGTAGTTGTACTATGCTTGGGATGGAAACCATGCTGTGTGGGTGTGAGAAGGTTTTCCTGGTGAAGGTAATGCATTACCTGCTTGTGAATGCATTTCTCTAGGATTTTTGAGAGTGGAGAGAGTATGGCAATCGGTCTGAAGTTGGATATGTCTGAGGAGTTGCCCCCTTTGTGAATGGGTAGAGTAAAGAAATTCTTCCACACAGTGGGGACATAGGATTCAGAAATGGATCGGTTGATTAAGATGGATACAGGATAGGCAAGAGGTTCAGAGGCAATGTGCAGGAAGTAAGAGGGTAGCTTGTCAACAGATGGGGAGCAAGGTTTAAGTTTAGAGAGTAATGACTTTACATAGTTAGCTGATACTGCTTTTAGAGAGAAGGAGTCTAATATTTATAGAAAGCCCACACATTCAAATTCATTGTTATATTTTTCTAGCTGCCACCCATACCACCAAATGAAATCCCTAGTAAAAGGGCAGGTGGTAAGATTAGCTAGGATGGTGTCAGAGGACACTGAATGTCAAACACAAAGTACTGTGTTAAAGGATATGTTTAGGAAGAGAGGTTACCCTGATAGCTTTCTTGGTAGAATCTTTCAAGAAGTAGAACTTTAAAGAAAAAATGGGTACTTCATCCCTTTTTTAGGGAAGAAAGAAGGGGATTGCCCCATTGTGGAGGAGAACCATGAAGGCACAGAGCAAAAGTTTAATAGAGCATTGATTTTAACATTCAATGATGCTTTTTATGGTATTAAGCACATTATTAAAAAAACTGGTGTGTCTTCCAAACTAATAAAGAGTGGGCTAACACAGTAAGTAATGTCCCTAAAGTGGTATATAAAAGGGGTTTTTGTATTAAAAATATGATGGAGAGAGAAAGTGGTCCCTTAGTGGCTGAAAAATGTCTAAATGTGGTTATTGTAATCAGTGTATGTATATAGTGGAGCAAGATTTGGTGGAATTGAAGAACTACTGGTGTATATACTTAAAAAGAAAATATAACTAGCTCCAAGGGGGTTATATACCTGGCCCTGTGTCAAAATTGTCCAGGATATACTATATTGGGAAAGCAATAGGTTGTCTTAGAACTCGGATATACCAGCATATACCCAGCATAAAGAAAAAAGACAGGAATAATGCATTATTTAGGCATATTGAGGGAAATATGGAACATGGATTTAAATTCATTATTATAGATAGAGTACAGCAAACATTTAGGGGTGGTTCCTTTAATGATATGCTAGAATACAAGGAACTGCAATGGCAACTAAAGGTTAATGCCATGGAATTCCCCTGGTTTAAATGATCAGTGTTCAAGAAGTAGTATTTTAAAACTCAAAGCAGGGTTTGAACTATGATAAGCATTGTTTTTTTATACAGACAGAACTGTTTTATGTATTTTTTTAACATAATGTTTTCTATAACTATATGGTGAGAGATATATTTTTTTATATATGTTTTAAAGAAGGTGGTGTACTTGGGAGTAACAAGGTGTGGATATGTTATATGGATGTGTATTGGTTACTGCATCATCCAATTAGAGGGATGTGGAGTTTATATAATGTGGCAGTCCATTATTGTTTTGTTCTGATGAAGTCCTGTATACTTGTAGATGAAAGCACTAAACTAATAAATTGATTGTGGTGAACTTCTGTTCCCTGGTCCTCTTTTGTGGATTACCATCGTTAGTAATTTTTTCCCTTTATCGTTTCCTTATTTATAACCCCCCCCACAAAAAAAAAGCAAAAAAAAAGCTTTTCCTTTGTATTACAGTACAGCTTTTGAATACATATTATTGGAATAGCTGGAAAAACATCAGGTTTAAAAGAAATGCAAGGCCTGTGGCCACAAGATACCCTTGTCAGATGCTCATGTTTCTTGTGTCTATTGTCTAGTCCTGGCTGATGTGACCGTGTCCTGTGATATATGTAAGGCCTGTAATCCACGGGCCTTGGTGGACAGGGAAAAATAAGCTTATTTTGAAAGGTTTACTTCCTTCCATTTCTTAGGCAGTACGTGGTGTTCAAACCCTCAAGAAAACAAACAAAAAGTAAGCAAAGAAGCATCCTTTAGACCCTTCTGAATCTTTTGCTTTGAGCTGGAATACTAGAGCAGAACCACCTCAAAAACTGTCTAAACTATGGGATCTAACTTCATCGGATCTAAAGGCAAAACACTCAAATTCTACAGCTTCTGAAGTGAATTCCGCATCATAGGATCTGGCCCACTCAGATCCAAAGAAGATTCCTCAGACCCAATATGATTCATGGCTGGATCCCGTCTCCAGTCCCCATTCAGATGTCACCACTCCAGGACTTCATCTAGTGTGTCATCTTCTTGATCCTTCAGAAGTTTGACTGAAGCAGATGAGGATAGGATCATGAGGAAATCTCTATCGATGCAAATAGAAATGGGGTTCTCCCAGCTCCTACCCCACTACCTCATTGAGTCCAGAGACCTTCATAAGTACTACTCCACCAATTTTGTCTCTTTCTCCGGTCCAACTTTCGGTTTCAGAGCAGTTGGAACTGAGAATCCCATATCCATCCATATCGGATCTGAAGTTCATCCTATCATCTTCTTCTCTGGGTGGACCTGCTTTGAGCATGTCAGAGCCAGATGACTGTGGGAGCTGTAGCGTCAGTACAGGATCCAGGGTGTTAGAGCTGACTCCGAGATTGCCAGAGCCTTCTCTGCCCCTCTGAGCCTTGTCCCTTGACAGCTTGACTCCAACCCCTATTTCAAATGGTTTGCCTTCATGTCTGAAGGAGACTGCAGTTCAGGAGCACATCATCTTGGAGCCATTGGCTTCTTTCCCCTCGGGGCATTCTGCCTTCAAGGTAGTGGAGAGAATTTCCTCTCCTCCAAGAGAAAGGATGCATCAACCTTCCTCAGCTTCCGCTTCCCAAACCCACTTGTCTTTACATCAAGAGCCTCAATGTCTACAAGGACAGCCTGCTCAAAGTCTCCAGTATACCCCTCAGGGTATATTGATTTCTTCGAGACTTATCCAGAACACCCTGCCAAAGAAGTCCCTAGGAACAGAAAGTATAAAAAGAGACACTTGGACTCCCCTCAAGAGTCTGTCATGGAAGATACTGATTTTGATGAGGGGGAAGGGTCCCCAAGATTACCACCTGATGGGTCCGTAGGTCTTTACTAGGCTAACGACCACAAGGGCCTTTTTAAGCCTAGCCATGCATCCCAAATCTCTGACAAGTTCTGATATCCTTGATAAGTGTAAGCATGGGTCTGGGAGATGAACCATTTACAGGTTACCTGTGTCCATTAGAGACATAGGTGCCAAACCAGGGATGCATTTCCGTTATCCCATCATTTTGTCCAAGTTGCACTTGAATTGGGTTAGAGAGGAACTGTGCTTCACATGGATGTGGAGATGGGGAGTCAGTTCCATAGCTGGGGTAGTCTCTGGGATGCATACCTATCTCTCCAGCAGGTCCTATTTATATAATAGGCAAGGTTTAAGTCTTTAGAATGGGTAATTCTGGTGCTGTTTGTTTTGTGGAAGTGCAGGAGGTCCATCAGGGTGGGGTCTGACAATGTGCTGTATGCCAGACATAGATCTCCCCTCAAAAGCCTGTAGGAGACAAAATACAGGGATAGGGCCTTGAGGTGGTCTGGCAAGAACATTTTACTTACGCCCTGATTCTTTTAGTGAGGAACCTCTGTGGACGTTCAAGTTGTTGGATATGTCTACATAACAAAGGGGGCATTGTACTCAATGATAGGTCTGATGAATGCTGAACACAGTGGAACAATGACTTCCTTGGACTTGGACGCCATACCTTTGTAAGTTGCACAGCATAGAATGATTTCCTCATCAGTGTAGACAGTGTTGATCAAAGGATAGATTACTATGTATGTGTGTCCCTAAGTCCCTGACTACTGGGTCAACTCTAAGGGGTGTATTGTCAATATAATAGTTACCAGGTATGGATGACTTCCCAAAGGAAACTATTATGCATTTCTTGACATTTAGTTTTAGTCCATGGCTTTGACACCAGTTGTTTGTCTGTGTCAGCCCATCCTGAATAACATTTGTGTCAGTGTGAACAGCTCTTAATTTGCAATCATCTGCAAATTTAGTCAGCCAGAGACCACTGACATTGGCCTCGACTCCTGAGAAGTAAATGCCAAAAAGGAGTGGTCCAAGGACTGATCCCTGAGGGACTCCACTTGTGACTGGCCTCTTTGTAGAGGTGGATTCCTCAATTCTAACTTCTTGGGTCCTGTCTGGCTATCCACCGGGTGACATATGTGTTTGTACCTAACCTCTTGAGTTTGTCAACAATGCCTGAGTAGGGTATTGTGCCAAATGCCTTGGCCAGGTCAAGGTAGGGAGTGTGAATGATTTTGCTCTCATCCATTGCTTTGGTGACCTTCTCAAAGAAGTCCACCAGATTGAGTAGGCATGATCTGCCCTTGACGAAACCAAACTCCTTTGGAGACATCATAGAAATTCTAAAACAAAGAGGTGGTTAGTCTACCAATAACCTTTCCGAAGAGGAATCAGTATTCTGGGGAGCCTTTGGATCTGGCCCGTCTACTTCCTGGGTGACTCCACCTGCCAATGAGCTCATTGATTTGATCTCTTGGCAGACATGGAAAGAACCTGACTCCATTGAGCTGATTCCCAAAAGACCAGACAGGATTCTGACACTGCCAAGGATAGGGAGTTTTGGAGTAAAGGAGTACCTGTGGATGGTATGGTCATAGGGATGGGCCACAAAGAAGGAACTTGTGAAACAAAGATCCTGTGTTCATCCTCCTAAGAGGGAGTCTAGGGCGATGGACAGATTTGGTAAGTGTGTGTATGCTTCAGCGACCCTTGCACTTTGATCATTGAATTATTTAGCACACGTTACTAGACTTCAGAGGGATTTCATTGAAGAACTCACCAAATACCTCTCAGAGACTGTTACTTCTGAGGCAGAAAGTTCTGTTGCTTTACAATTGGCTACCCAGCAGTCTATTTCAAATTCATCCATGAGGCTCATTTCACATGCATGTGAAGGTACCTCAAGGGCGGCAGGTTCAGGAATTTATATTAGGAGGCATGCCTGTATGCACAGGTGTGATTTTGCAAAGCCCTTCAAGTCTTCCTTCATCAAGGTTAAAGACACACTATCCAGGTGTGAGTAGGAAGGTAAAACCCCGTTTGCTGTGAGCATACATTTTTTCAACCCCTCAAAGGACCTTTTTCAAGAATCAAAGGGGTGGTCAAAAAATCTTGTTCAAAAAGTCCTCCGTTCCCTTCCAAGATCCACATGGAGGTAGTTCCCCCAGATGCAGGGGGGCGGTGGCGGACTCTAATGGAAGACACTGTCCATGTGGCAGAGGCAGTCCGCAGAACCAATGATCTAAAGATATCTTCTCTGACAGATCCTACCAGCGCTCCTGAAAGGAGGCTTGATTGTCCACCTCTAGAGGCAGTTGGGGGTCATTTATCCCCTGCACCAGAGATCCTGGCTACAGATTACTAAAGATTCATGGCTGCAGAGGATTATTTCCAGTGGTTATGTAATTCCCTTTTTCTATTCTCCTGTCTGTACAGTAAACAAAATTCCCAGTGTTCCACCCAGTCATAGGAAATCAACAGCACTAGAAATAAAGAATCTGCTAGAAAAAGAGTCATCCAAGAGGTCGCCCCAGACCAGAAAGAGTTCTCAACTTACTCAAGATTATTTTTAGTACTAAAGAAAACAGGGGACTGGAGACCAGGTTTGGATCTCCACAATCTAAACAAGTCATTTTAGCACACAAAGTTCAGAATGGCCATGGTTCAGTCCATTCTGCCATTTCTCCACCAGGATGAATGGATGTGTACAATAGATCTTCAGTATCATTATCAAAATGAACAGGTAATCCAGAAGATGCTTACACTTCCAGCTGGGAACCAGTCATTACCAGTTCAGAGCTCTGCCCTTTGGTTTGACCAGAGCCCCCAGGGTCTTCACCAAATGCATGGCAGTGGTAGCATCTTACTTGAGGCTGCAAGGATTCTGGGTGTTTCCTTATTTGGATGACTGGCTCATAACCACTCAAGCATGAGCTCATATACTCCAGTTATGTTCCCAGCTATGAATTGCAATCAATCACAACAAATCTCTGCTATACTAACTGAGATATAGCAGTTCATAGGGCTTGACAGCCTCTCTTCCTCTTTCAAGGGTTCAAGCGAAATGATTCCAGATCAGAAAGATTATTCAATATTCTTCTCTCTCAGCTCAAATGATCCTTCAAGCATTAGGGTCAATGTCTGCAGCCATAGGTCTGGTTCTGTTAGCAAGATATCACAGGAGAATCCTTCAGTGGACACTAGCAACTCAATAGTCTGTTCTCCACCAGTTGTTATCCACCCAAATCAAGATAACTCAGGCATGCAAAAATTACCTTTGGTGGATTTACTCCGATCAAGTTCTTCAAGGTCTCCCCTTCAGTCTTCCTCAGCCGAAGACAATAGTGACCATGGACATTTCCCAAATTGGGGGGGGGGGGACTTCTTGGGAAAGGCAGTCCAAGGCACATGGTCTCCCAAAGAGGCCAATACACATGTCAGTGTCCTAGAAATGACAGCTGTCTTACTAGCATTGCAGGCCTTTCAAGACACTCTCCCCTCTGGGACTGCGATTCAGAGAGACAATATGTCAGTGGTCTGGTACATCATTAAGCAAGGAGGAACCAAATCTTTCTCCCTTTGTTGAGAAACATTGAGAGTGTGGCAATGGGCAATCTCATCCAAAGGGTTTCTGATAGCAATGCACATCCCCAAAAAATCCATCCTGATAGCAGACAAAGCTGATCAGGTCCACTCTAATGCCTCATGAGTGGTGTCTCAACATGAAAGTGGCAGAAAAAATTTCCCATGGATGGGGCCAATCTTGTTGTAATCTTTTTGCATCTCCCCTCAACAAGTGCAACAGGTTCTTTGCCCTGATCCTACTATCGGGGGTCACCAAGAGACACTGTTCTCCATTATCCCCAGTGTCCTCTACGCCTTTTCACCAGTACCTCTAATCCCCAAATTTCTTCCAAAAGCGTCATGATTGAAGAGCACAGTCATTCTCATTGCCCCTTACTGGCCTCGTCAGATTTGGTTTCCCTTTCTTTGGCCTCATCTCCTTTACCAACCTTGGACTCTGGATCCAACTTCGGATCTCCTGTCTCACTGAACAGGCTCATCACACCCGGACATTCTAGGCCTAAAGTTGACTGCATGATTTCTACAATTACATTCATAAGTAGACAGCCAAGGCTCTGTTCTCCTGCCCATCACATTCTCTTGTCAATTCCACTAGAAAACTTTCCAAAAGCAAATGGAAAAGGTTTATTTTTTGGGCACAGCAAAACACATTGACCCCTTTTCTGCACCAATTCCAAACGTTCTGAAGTTGTTAGCTACAATTTTTAAAGAGGGAGATAGCTGCTCAACAGTTAAGGTACAACTAGTTGCCATTTCTAATTTTCACATAGGAATCAGTAATTCATCTTTAGCCTCTTCCAAACTTTGTAAGGCTTTTATAAGGGCTACCTTTCTTCTCGGACCTCCTTTTAAAGATCCCACTCCTCTGTGGTATTTGAGTTTAGTGTTACCATCCTTGACCCAATCCCGCTTTGAACCATCAGCCACGTGTGAACCAAAATTTTTAACCTGGAAAACTGTCTTTTTATTGGCCATTACCTCTGCTAGAAGAGTCTCAGAAGTTTGTCTAAGCCTCCATGTGAAGTTGTTCAATCTCGCCATTCATTCATCACTGATGGGTTCGGAGCCGATCCTCGGCTCTGACACCGCCGACTAGCAAGCTCAGTGTTCTCCAATAGCTTGAGACCCCACCCCTTATTCCATAATGCACTGCTGGAATTACCTCAGATCTAGTTTGCCGCGGCACAAATCTCTTGGTTTCCAACTTGGCTCGAGACGTTATTGGGAGTTTTTTAACTTTCAGCAAGTTATATTTTTTTCTTTTTTATATACCCTTGTTCTGTTCTTAGTAGCAGATATACTAGATAGTAGATAGTATTTTTTTCTGGGTTTATACCCCTTCCTCAGTATTATCTATCTTGCCGTAGGATTAGTGATTAGTCAGTGATCCCTTTTTGGGACTATAGTTTTGGATCTCTTATTACTGTTTGTAATTATTTAGTTGTTAGTGCCCCTTTTGGGCTGTGTGTGTGCTTGTGTGAGTTACTTAGTTTAAAACAGCTCATAGTTAAACAGTGTGCTTGAGTTGTGTAATGTCTGAAGATAGGAACAAGCATCCAAAGTCTGGGTTTAAAAAATGCCCAGACTGCAGACAGAAAATGTCAGTCACAGATGCCCATGTGCAGTGTGTTTACTGCTTGGGTGAGGTACATCTGCAAGAGTCTTGCAGCATATGTCATTCCTTTTCCACAAGAGTGTTAGCTGAAAGGAAGAAGAAATTGATTGATAGGGGTATCATTAACCCCCCCTTTTCTGAGGCATTGTCTGACCAGGATGGAGCCAGTAAATCTTCTAAGTCTTGCACTGATTCTAGATCCAAAAAAGGAAGGAGGTCAGTGAGTGTGGTGACTTCGGCTCCACTGCCCTTGGAGCCGACAGTCTGCTCTTTTTGGAACCGGGACACGGCTTTGGAACCGGTGGCCAAAAAACCTCCTTCCATATTATTCCAATCAGCTACATCTGTCCACTCTTCCAGGTCTTCTGTCAGCCTATCTGGTCTGGATATTGACCGGCTGGTTCAGAAACTCTTAAAGACACTAGGCCTAGTTAAATTGCTATCAGCTCAGACACAGCCGTCGGAGCCGAAGACCACTACCTTTGAATTGTCTGCTCCTCCTCCGAGCCATATCGGTCCTTCAGAGCCAGAGGAGGCCAACCTGATAATTGTGGATCCCTTGGAGCCGACACCTGCTCTAGTGTCGTCGGCTCCATCTGCTCGGACGTTCTCGGTGTCGACCGGGGACTCTAGGAGCCGACACTCTCTGGTCAGGTTCGTGGAGGATAGCCGCACCAACTTGTCGGTGCCTCGGCTCAGGTGAGCTCGGCTCCTACCTCGGGCTCGGATCCCACAGCTTCGGTGCGGGAGGAGATCGCTGCTCCATCGGAGCCGAGGTGCATTCGATGCCATGAGGCGAGTGTTGTCTCCCAAGACTTCCTCATCTCAAGGTCTGGCCTTTTCTTCCCCTAAAGTGCCTGTGTCTGTTTCCTCCGGTCATCCCAAGCGTAGAGACCCAGAGACTCAGGTAGCCCCACAGGGCGCTCCCTGTTCTTCTGACACCTCTCCAGAAGTTCCCCCTGAAGAGGTTCCCAGGAAGAGATTATGCAAGAGGAGGCATTTGGACTCCTCCCATGGGTCTATCACATCAGACACCGACCTGGATGAATCAGAAGGGTCCCCCAGATACCCCTCTGACGACATCTCCTTTGCAGAGATTCTTGAAATCCTTAGGCAGAGGGGTGATTGGCAGTCCAAGAGCCCTACTGAGGATGAGTCAGTTCTCCTGAAGGCGTTTGGGTCTCAACCTTCCACCTCTTGGGTATCTACGCCCTATGATGAGCTTATGGATCTGGTCTCTTGTAGGACGTGGGAGTCTCCAGAATCTATGGAACCTATTCCTAGGAGGCCTAATAAGTTTATTTCAGCCCCTGTGGATAAGTCCTTTTTGACCAAGGTAGTCCCTGTTGATGCCATGGTGGTGGTGGCAGCCACCAAAAAGGAAATGTCTGAGACTTCCTCATCTATCCATCCTCCTAACAGAGAATCTAGGATCATGGATAGATGTGGGAAATGCATGTTCAGTTCAGCGGCTTTCATACTCAGATCACTGAACTACTTGACACATTTTACCAGACTGCAGAGAGATCTCCTTAAGGAGTTGGGAGATACTCTTCAGGGTGCTGTAGCTTCGAGTGTATCCGATGAGATTGCCACTCAGCTCTCTACCCTCAATTCAATAGTCAACTCATCCATGTGTCTTGTATCATACGCACCTGATGGTTCAAGTAGAGATGCAGGTACAGGAATCGCTCTCTGTAGGCATGCCTGGATGCGACTCTGTTCCTTCGCGGAACCCTTCAAGTCTTCTTTTACTAATACCCCATTTGACGGCTCATCTTTGTTTGGGCCAAAGGTGAAGGAGACTTTGACCAGGTGTGAGCAAGAAGGAAAGACTCTGTCTGCTGTCGGAGTCTGTTTTTCCACCCACACTCGACCCTTTCCCAAAGGTCAGAGAGGAGGAAAGATGTGGTTCCGGAAAGCCCAAGGAGCCTTTTAAGACACAAGTGGAGAAGCCCCCCTCCAGAGGCAGAGGAGGGAGTTTCAGTGGAAGGCTCCACCCTCGTGGCAGAGGGGTCCGCAATACCAGGGTGACAGAGATCACTTCTCTGGTCAATCCTACCAGCGCTCCTGAAGAAAGGCCCGGCTGTCCTACTCTGGAGGCAGTCAGGGGTCGCTTATCTTTGTACCCCAAAGTCTGGCTAAATATAACAAATGACAGTTGGGTGCAAAGTATCATTTCCAGAGTGTATTTCATACCATTCTCCACCCAGCCTCTACCCATCAAAAAAACCCCGGACATTCTACCTAGTCACATGGGACAAGCAGCAATAGAGGTACGCCGATTATTAGAAAAAAAGAGTCATCCAGCCAGTCCCATCAGACCAGACATGATTCGGAACTTACTCAAGGTTCTTTTTGGTTCCAAAGACAACAGTGGACTGGAGACCCATTTTGGATCTCAGCAGACTCAACCATTTTGTGAGAAAAGAGAAGTTCTGAATGGTTACGCTACAGTCCATACTCCCGTTGTTGGGGAAGGACAATTGGATGTTTTCGGTTGATCTCAAGGACGGTTATACCACATAAAGATGGCCAGACCATCCAGAGATCACCTGCGTTTACGGCTGGGAGCCAATCATTATCAATTCCAAGCTCTTCCCTTTGGTCTCACTACAGCCCCCAGAGTGTTCACCAAGTGTATGGCAGTAGTCACGACTCACCTGAGGTGTCTAGGATTCCAGGTGTTTCTGTATCTAGATGATTGGCTCCTTACCTCCACCACCAAGCATTAACTTCTTCAAGTGAGAGAGAGGCTACTCTGGCACTCTGCGATCAGCTAGGCATTACAGTCAACTTCGAAAAGTCTGCCTTGTTGCCATTGCAGCATATCGTTTTTATAGGGACAGAACTAGACATGTCAGCCACCACTCTCCACCTTCCGCCAGAAAGAATCTCTATTCTTTGCCAACACATCATGTCCCTAATATCAAAGAACAGAGCACCAACAGCAGAGGTATTGAAAGCTGTAGGATTGATGGCAGCAGCTATTCTAGCAATCCCGTTAGCAAGGATGCATATGAGAATCCTTCAATGGCTTCTATTCATGCAATAGTCTTACCAAGAACTTCCAATGAGTCACATGATCCTGATAACAAATTCCTGTAAGAAGGATCTTCAGTGGTGGTTGACGTCTCTTCATGTCACAATAGGATGCCCTTTCATGCTTCCCCCTCCAGTTGCCACTGTGACTGATAGGGTGGGGGTGGGGCTTCTTTAGGGAAAGACTGCCCAAGGCACATGGACAGATCAAGAATCACATCTGCATATCAATGTCCTGGAGATGAGAGCAGTACTTCTAGCGTTGCAATACTTTCAGGACTCTCTTCCTCTAGGGACAATTGCAATACAGACAGACATGTCAGTGGTCTGGTATCTGAACAAACAAGGCGGGACCAAGTCTTATCCCCTTTGCAGAGAAGCCCTCGGGGTATGGCAGTGGGCACTGTCATCCCAGCGCTTTCTTTTGGCAACGCACATCCCTGGCAAATCCAATGTAATAGCAGACAGACTGAGCAGAGCAATCTTGTTGCCCCACGAATGGTCCCTCAAACAAGAGATTGCGGACAGGATCTTCCACAAATGGGGCCAGCCTTCCTGCGACCTCTTCGCCAGTCACATCAACAACAAATGCAGAAGCTATTTTGCCCTGATTCCCACGCCAGGTCACTCCCCGAAGGATGCTCTTGTCCACAATTGGCTCCCGGGTTTCCTCTATGCATTTCCACCAATTCCCCTGATATCCAAATTCTTACAGAAAGCAAAGTCGCTGGGACGGACAATCATCCTCATAGCCCCTCATTGGTCTTGGCAGATTTGGTTCGTTTCTTTACCATCATATTCTGGAAGATCCATGGATCCTGGACCCAGTTCTGGACTTGTTGACACATCCGTCAGGGGATCTTCACCCGTCATTGCAGACACTGAAGCTAACTGCTTGGCTGCTCCATTTCTCTGCATAACCAGGCTCTATAATCTTTCCCATGACACTAGTCAGATTTTGTTGGCTTCCCACCAACCTTCCACCAGAAAATTGTATCGTAGTAAGTGGAAGAGATTTTCCATTTGGGCTTCTTCCCTCAGCATTGACCCTTATCAAGTGCCATTGTCTTCTATCTTACAATTCTTGACAGAAATCTTCAACAAAGGAGCAGCGGCAGCTATGGTACGAGTACGATTAGCTGCTATATCTAATTTCCATATAGGAATTGATGGTTTGAATATTATGGCTCACAGATTCTCCAAGGCTTTTCTAAAATGTTCCTTTCATATAAGGCCTCCAGTAGAGACACCTTATTCCCCCTGGAATTTGAATTTTATGTTATCTCATATCATTCTTCCTCCTTTTGAGCTTGCATCATCTTGTGAACTAAAATTCTTGCCATGGAAAACTATCTTCTTAGTAGTCATCACGTCAGCCCGTAGAGTGTCAGAGCTCCAAGCCCTTTCCATCAAAGCCCCTTTACATGTTCTTCCATACTGACAGAGTATCTCTCAGAACTAATCCATCCTTTCTGCCCATAGTATGTTCTGAGGTTAACATTAATCAAGTCATTGAGTTGCCCGTTTTCTTCCCTAATCATACCAACAAATTGGAATGTATGTTGCATAAACTCGATGTTCATAGACAACTTAAATTTTATTTGGACAGAACCAAAGACATTAGGAAATCAGATCAGCTGTGTGTGTCCTTTTCTGAGACCAGGAAAGGTAAACCAGTTGCTAAAACAACCCTATCTATGTGGCTGTCGGATTGCATCACCTATATGTATGCTTGTCATAATATGCCCTTGTCTAGTAAGGTAAAGGCTCATTCAACCAGAGCAGTTTCTACCTCGTCAGCCTTTCAAGCCAAATTGCCTTTGGATAACTTCTGTGCAGCAGCCACCTGGTCTAAACCTCACACCTTTATAATTCATTACAAAGTGGATAAGGCTTCCAGGGACAGGGCTTCATTTGGTTCTACGGTTTTGAAGAGTGTACTGCCGTGAGCTACCCAAGATCAGGGTGCTAGGGACGCTACCCATCAGTGATGAATGAACGGCGAGATTGAACAACTTCACATAAAGAAGTTATGCACTCACCATAACGTTCATGTGAGTTGTTCCATCTCGCCTTCATTCTCACGTCCCTCCCTCCTTCCCCCTCCTGGCTGACAGTTGACCTGGAGGCTATCTTCATCCTGGTTTTTCAATGTGTATTTATTCCTAGGCAGAATAATTATTGTACTATTATATGGTATGCAGAAAACAAGATCTGAGGTAATTCCAGCAGTGCATTATGGGATAAGGGGTTTAGTCTCGAGCTACTGGAGAACTTTGAGCTTGCTAGTCGGCCGTGTCAGAACCGAGGATCGGCTCCTAACCCATCAGTGATGAATGAAGGCGAGATGGAACAACTCACATGGAACGTTATGGTGAGTACATAACTTCTTTTTCTCTGATTTTTCATAAGACTAGAGTATCCTTAAGAACTAACCCCTCTTTCCTAAGGTGATGTCAGCATCCAATCTCAAGCAAACTATCAACCTCCCTGTCTTTCCAAATTTCTCAAACAAAGGAGAGTGCATGTTGTACCTTTTAGATGTCCGCAGACAGTTACATTGTTATCTCCATAGGACAAAAGCTTTCAGGAAATCAGATCAATTATTTGTCTCCTTTTCAGACTCAAAATTGGGAAAACCAGTTGCCAAAGTGACCTTAGCCAAATGTATTTCCTTTGTTTACAACAAATAGGGTTTGCTTTGCCAAAACCTGTAAAAGCTCATTCCACAAGGTTTATGTCAACTTCTTCAGTATTTCTATCCATGTCTTCCTTAGATGATATTTATGCAGCTGCAGCTTGGGCTAACCCTCATACCTTTATTGCTCATTACAAATTAGATCTGGTCTCTAGGGGAAGAGCATCATTCAGCTCAGCAGTGCTCAGGAACATCCTTCCTTCCTAAGAGTCCTCCTGGGATTGAGATTACTGGGGACTGTGTCCCAGTTGTTGAGGAATGATTGAAAATGACAACATCAGATAAAGAAGTTATGTACTTACCGTAATGTTCTGTGTTGTCCATTTTCATTTTTCCTCAACTTCCTTCCCACCAACCCTCTACCAGTTAACTTCTCTAAGGATCAGACGATGCCAAAGGAATCACTGTTCCTTTGTTTGAGCCTCCAGGTACTGGTATAGATAAATTTATTTTATTCACTAAAGTCAGCAAGCAAGGTCTGAGGTATGGTAGGGGACTAATGCATTATGGGTAGGAGAGGAGCTGTTTTCATTGTTGCTCGAGCTGTAAAAAGCATTTGAGTTGAATCTGAACCCATTTGTTGAAGAAGAATGAAAATGGGCAACACAGACATAACTTTATGGTAAGTACATAACTTCTTTTTCTTTTCATCTGGGGTCATTGGGTTTGGCTGTTGCTAAGCAAACCATCTCATCCTGGATATCTAAAGCCATTTCCTTTTGTAATTCTTTCAATGGCAAATGTCTGTCTGCTTCCATTAGGGCTAACTCCACTAGGGCTGTTGCCACTTCTGGTGCTTTTTTCAAGGGTTTGGACACTAATTCCATCCTTGAAGCTACTACTTGGTCTTTAATGCATACCTTTACTAAGCATTATAAATTAGATATGGTTTCTAGGGCATGAGCAGGTTTTGCTAGAGCCATTCTGCATGAGTTTTTTGAGGGCTCTTCCCAACCTTCCACCTACAAATCCTATTCTTGAGCTTTTGTAGTCTGCCTATTATGAAGAATATTGCAACAGTGATATAGAAGGACATAGTACTGTTGTGTAAAATCTTACTGTAATATATGTACTTCTTTTCACTGTTGCAGTATTCACTCCGTCCTTCCATTCCCCTTTTTTCTTTTGGGCTTTGTTTTGGTTTTCCTCCTGGCTGAGGGTCTTCCTTTTCCAGCTGTATTTTCTTCTTTTGGATGTGCATAGCTTCTTCATTTGTCCTGTGTCGACTGTTCTCTACTGGGGCAGTTCAATTCTGGGTAACTGCATCCAAATGTCGCCTTTTTGCCGTACTTCCTGAATGGAGAGCATGTGTGTGATGTACGGCACATACAAGATTTAAAGGCTTTGTTATACTGGCTGCACATTAGTCTATCCCTGGCAGAAGATCCCTATGGTTAAAAGTACTGCAACACTGAAGAGAAAGACATCTACCGTTATATAAGCTTTTACACAACTATACTTTCTCCCTTTTAGAAATGACTAAGGGCAGTTACTGCAGACTTTGTCACAGATTTGGATCTACTCTCACAAGACAGTAGATATTTGATGCACCCCCACTTGAAACAACTCTGTAACTAACTGCCTGGATGATAGTTTTAATACCTTTTAGACACCACTCTCTGAGGACGTGCAGTAGGTATTAAATGAAGTAAAGAAACCCACTACTAAAAAATCATATATTATCAAATGGAAAAGATGTTCTAGTTTTTCCCAAGACAAGAACCAGGACCATTTTAAAGCTAGTATTTCAGTAATTATCCTCTGGTCTTTGTTACTCCCCTATCAAGGTAAATTTATTATCTATTTCAGCATGTCTGCCCATTGATCCTCCACTTTCAATATATTATTGTGTTGAAATATTTTTGAAAGGGGTTTTACATACCACGCCTCCTAGAAAACATGTAAATTCTCCTTGGGATTCAAACCTTGTTTTGGAAAAATTAACTCTTGCTCCATTTGAGTAACTCATTAGGCTCATATGAGGGTCTTAACATTAAAAACAAGCTCTTATTTGGAGGTCATCTTAATGTTTCCACGTAGATGGGATTTCCTTGAGAATTAACCCTTCTTTTATGTCTAAAGTGATATGTCAGTTTAGTTGGAGCCAAGCTATCCTTCTCCCTGTCTTTATTCCAGAACCTAAAAATGAGGGAGAAAGGATTCAAACCTTGTTTTGGAAAAATTAACTCTTGCTCCATTTGAGTAACTCATTAGGCTGATATGAGGGTCTTAACATTAAAAACAAGCTCTTATTTGGAGGTCATCTTAATGTTTCCACGTAGATGGGATTTCCTTGAGAATTAACCCTTCTTTTATGTCTAAAGTGATATGTCAGTTTAGTTGGAGCCAAGCTATCCTTCTCCCTGTCTTTATTCCAGAACCTAAAAATGAGGGAGAAAGGATTCTTCATTCTCTGGAAGTCCACAGACAGCTCAGATATCATCTTGGCAGAACTAAAATGTTAAGAAGATAAGAAGAAAATGACTACCTGTGCTAAAGCAGCATTTCTCCAAATGGTTGTATCATGCTATTACCTTTTGTTATACCCAATACAGTAAGTCAATTCCAGGCAGGTCAAGGCTCACTGTAACAGGACCTTGGCTTCATCTGTGACTTTTTTTAAAGACGGAGATTCTAGATGTATTCTATAAGCAGCAAGTTGGTCCTTTATAACTACCTTTGCAAAACACTAAAGCTAGATTCCTTCACTAGGTCTAGATCAGGCTTTGTTAGGACCATTTTTTAGGGGCGTCTTGACCCTCATCCTTCCTCCTAGTCAGTGTAAAATGTGGTAGTCTACTGTATCTGTGATCAAACGATGAACATACAAAAGTTGTATAAGTAAACTTACCATAATAGTAGATGTTCGAATGATCACTGCTGCAGTAGCTGCTCCCTCCAACTCTTATTTTTTGTATGTTTTTTTTTTTCTTTTTTGCTATGGTTATTTTATTTTATTTTTTTCAAGCTATGACCTCTTTCAGGGCTCTACCCTCCACCTCTCAAGTCACATGAAAGCTCTGAAGGGCTTGACACTGAAACCACTGGTTTTCTTCAGGTCTGCTCAAGTTGCTAATAGTTTTGGCACATGAAAGGTGCTATTAAACTTTGTAAGCTGGCTAGCTGTTATATCCTTGACAGGATATATAGCTAATGTTACTGCAGTAGTGATCACACAAACCTATATTGGTAATTTACTTAAACAACTGTACTTTCTATGAAGTCGTTTTTTTTTTTTGCCAATGGTATGGGAAAGCTTGTATTTGATCTTTCATAATTGCCAGTCTGGAACAGCCTGGCCTGCTTTATGGAAGTCAGTCTTTTGTCTTGACATTTTGTAAGCCTGTTTTAGACCCTTTGTTTGATGTACTGGTTACCTCTTACCTCCTTTTTGGCTGTTAGTGGCACATTCATTTATTCCCTTTGACAGATGTCCTGACTAGTGTAGTATGCGAGAACCTTGATCAGAAAGAATGGTTCTTTGGTTGATACTTGTTGGTATTGCCTGTGTGTGTTTCTGCGTGTACCAGCATTAAATGTTTTGCTGAAGCTAATGCACATGCTTAAATACTAGAACATTTGCTATGCTGAGATACTATTTACTGTGAGATGCGAGTCCTCATCCTTACTGTTACAGCTATTTCTTATGAGATTTTTTCTGTTTGTATAGCTTCCTCGACCTAGCCATTAGATTTGCATGTGTACTATAGCCTGGATATATGGTAACATTCCCATTTGCACACAAATCTTCTGATTTTGTGACTTTGGAGTGTGGATCAGTTAGGTATGACAGCCTCAGGTATATAGCCTTGAATGTACTAGTCATATATGTGTGTGTTACCTCTTTCAGTTTGATTATTTCAGGGTACTAGGAGTACAATTCTGCACATATAAGATGCATAGTTTTCTTGAATGGAAATAAATATGTGCCTTATTATCTTCATGGATGACTTAGTATTGGGAATGCTGTCATCTGTTCTTATTGATAGATATTGTGGTATGAACTGCATATGACATAGTTCTTTACTCTTGTTTGGAGTCAACATTCCTGGCCAGTGCCTTTTTTATCTGTCACACTTTTGCATTCACATATGTAATTTGGGTATCCTCTCAAACATTTGTCTTCCCAGTTGATTGGAAACCATTATTTGGACACAATTCTTCCTTGAAAGAAAAATAAGATTGAAATTATTTCCTGACGGATAACCTTTGCTTGTCACAACTTCTCATTGTGTCTTCTTTGAATAGTTGCATCTCTAAGTCAGTATCAAAGTCAGTATTGGTACATTTGTGGAATTTTTTTGCTGTTCTTCTGCCACGGATAAGTGTATTACTCAACAAGTATCTTGTTCTTTTGCAGTCCTTCATGTGTCTCTGGAAAATATGCTTTACTCAACATATTTGGTATGTTAGTTCATCGCCTGGATGGTATTTCAGTGCTCCATCATACTTTTGTGAATAAAGCAGCTCTCAAAGGTGCTTTGTGTAAAGAGAAGTATCCTTTAAAACCTGTGGTACTTTCTCTGCAAATATTTCTTTGTCTAGTGACTTCTCAAAAGCAAAACATTTTCATTTACTTGATGATGTCAGTAAATTCCACTGCAATCCTCTAGTAGATCCCTTTGCTGAAGCCACTGGATCTTAATTCAGAGCCCACTTAATTTGTTGTGCTGTTAATACAGTCTCTAGCCCATAAAATATGAGAAGTTTAAAGGTACAAACCCATGGGGTGGAATACCTGTATAAATTACGTAATGAGGGAAAATTCATTCTTATAGAAATCTCATTCTGCCTACCTTAAAAGCAGATTAGTAAAGAGCTTAAGGAAGCCATTAGGAAGCTCATTGCTGATTATGAACTAAAATCATCCACAAAAAATAACTGCACATCTTTGTTTATGTCAGGAAGAAAAGAACTAGCACTCAATAGCGTTCAGTGTTAGTCTCTGATAATAATGCGTACTCTGACCCAAAGAAGCTAGTCAATCCTTTAGCTGAAAAAAATAATGCAAATTTTACTCCACCCACAGTTGCAACTATTCCAAAGATTCTATAGTCCCAGTTTGTGGGACAAGTCTTCTCATCCCTTTCAAAAGCTAAGATCACCTTTTCCATGGGCCTGGATAATGTACCAGGTTGGTTAATTATCAGTACCAAGTATGGTCTATCTGAACTCCCTTCCTTAACCTTGTTAACTAAAGTCTCTTCACTGGTTACATTCCTGAAGCCATTGTAATGTTGTTATACAAGGGTGGCCTAAACAAGGACCCTGGTAACTATAGACTTACTAGTCTCACTCTCCACATGCTATAAAACTATGGAACTTTCCTCAGACCTCTTTAATCTGAATCTTGTCCAATTTGGCTTTCTCAAAGGAAGTCCTGCTTTTTTTAATTCATTAATTTCTTTGAAAAAAGTAACCAAAGTAGTTGATAGCAGTTACCCAGTATGTATAGCATATCTGGACCCGGCCAAGGCCTTTGACATTATTCCCCACATAGGCATTATTGACAGATGAGCAAATCTTAATGTAAATCCTTATGTTGTGCGATGAATAGCTAATTGTTTGTTTGATAGAACCCATGTCATTCAGGTCACAATTGCCATTCTGAAAGCAAAAAGTTTTACCAATACTGTACCACTGTACTCTGTGTTGGAACCTCTCCTGTTTGTCATGAGTCTGCTGCTGTCCAACCTCCACCAGACATCTCTCTTGACGTGCGTGAGAACCCAGAGGAAAGTCTGGCATTGTCTTCAGTTTCTTCTGCCACAACCTTCTCGGAGGCCGGCAGAGAACTTTCTTGCTGCATGTCCTCGGAGGCCTTTCAAACGTTAACCACCAACATTGAGGGGGAACATCGGTTGATTATTTCCGAGGGGCCTAGATGGATTCCTGCGATTCTTATTAGAGAAGAGGTGCCATGTACCTTAACCGAATACATAAAGGGGTCTAAACCTCTGCATTTTTTCAGAGCAGATGTCCTGGTGAAGAAAAGGCAGAAGACTAAACGTGGTACCAGCCACTGGGGTTCCACAAAAGAAATGACAGGACTTCACTCAATGCTTGTTCAGTGCCTTGATGGCATTGAAGCTTCCCCAGGGAGTTCAGTTCCTGCACCTCTTTGGTCTTCTATCCCTAAGAGAACTAAGGACCCAGAGTCTTTGGACAAATATTCTGACTTTGTGGTTGATTCCTTAGCCTATGGCTCTCAGTTGCCTTCACCTTTAGACTATGGTTCTGAGGAGGAGGAGGAATCTGTCTGTTCTGTTTCTCCCTTGGAAGAACTTTTTTTTGGTTATACTGTCCTGCGAATGATGGATCATTTCAAATGGGTCTGCTCTCAAGTATCAAACGCCCAGAAAAGGTATTATGAGTTGTTACAAATGGGCTTTCCTGATCCTTGAGCTATTCCTCCATAGTTGGCTACTCTATTAAATGCCTCCTCTGCTGCTTCCCTGACTCTGGATTCTCAGCCTCCAGTTCCCAAGAAACCTAATAGGTTCTGTAAGATGCCAGATGCAACATGCAAGTCCTTGTACAAAAAAAAAAGTTCAAGTAAACAGCATTTCCCACCACAGTGATTTCTGTGTCTACTGATGAGCCTTCTATGCTTTTGCCTTGTTCCAAGCTCCTTCCTTCAGATAAGGGCAGTAGAGCCATGGAAAAGATTGGTAGGAAGGTTTACACTTCGACTAACTTAACCTTCAGTCAGGGCTATCAATTACCAGACCCATATGACAAGGTACATCCTTTCTCTTCGTTCCCAGATTGAGAAGATCGTTTCTGGCATGCCTAACTCTGAGGGTAAGGCCTCAGCTCTATCTTTGCTCAGTTCTTTGTCTTAGGTTGCCCATCACTCTATTAACTGCAGTGATGATGCAGCTGATGCACACTCTAGGGCTGCTGTCTATGGCTCAGTGATGAAGCGCTATTCCTGGTTTCGTCTACAAGCTTTGCCAACTATCGATGCAGAGCTTCTGGATGCTGTCTTGAATAACCAGAATTTGTTTGGTACTGCTGCTGCTAGCCTTTTCAAGACTTTACAGGATCAAAGCAAAGTTATGAAAGATTTGAAGCAGATTTTTGTTTCCCCATTCCCAAGTTTCAAATGAACTATTCTAGTAAGACTTTTTTTTTTTTTATATACATAGGCTGCCTAGACAATTGTCCAGTGGTAAAAAGGATCCTAGATATATTTTCTTGGATAAGTCTACTCAGATGTCCAGGCCCCAGAAGCAGTCCTTTCCTAGCAAATTGGCAACCATCTCACTGTCTGTCCCTTTCCCTCAACCAGTTTTCCTTGTCCCCATAGGCTTTCTCTCCCAGTTTGCAACTGATTACCACAGACACTTAGATTCTCTCCATTATCCAGCACTATTACTTTATGACAAGGAAGACCCTTCCCTCATTTTCCAATATTCCTCAACCCCCTGCAAAACAGCTTCATCACTTTCTAGGGCTTTTGCAGGGACTGTTTGAACAAAGTACCATTCAGCAGTTCCACAGACAAGAGGGGTTTGGGGTTTTATTCCAGGATTTTTCTGGTCCCTAGGAAAGAGGGGTCTTTGAGACCTGCCCTGGATCTTTCTGCTTTCTAAACACTTTTCTCATAGTGCTTTCCTTCTGAATGCTCTCACTTCAGACTCTGTTTACTCTGTTGCCCCCCTCCAGGCCTTTATGATTTCCTTGGATCTGAAGGACTCTTAAGTTCACATTCCGAACCACCTTCTATTCAGGAAATGTTTGTTTTTTTCTGTTTCTTTCATTTTCAGTTCTCTGCTTTGCCCTTTGGGCTTTCAACAGCACCAAGGGTGTTCACCAGATGTCTAGCCCCTGTAGTTGTCTTTTACAGGTTTCAGGGCATTTAATTATTTCCTTAGGATGACCTCTTGCTTCAAGCTCCGTCCCATTCCAAGCCTGGTGCAGGATCTTCATTTTAGCCAGTAGCTGTTGCACAGCCTGGAGTTCACCGTCAACCTTCAAAAATCAGTTTTGACTCCATCTTGGGATCATGTTTTCCTAGACTGTAGATTCCAGACTGTTTCAATGCTAGTGTCTCTTCCTGCCTCCAAGGTTTTGTCCTTCATAAATTATTTTCTGTCCCTGCTTTCCCTGTCCTCTCTTCCAGCCAGGGAGTTTTTCAGGGCTCTGGGGTTCATGACCTCCACCATCCCCTTGCTTCAGACGTCATGTGTGGAACTTTCAGTGGTAGCTCATGTAAGTGTGGCTTCAGCACTTCCACCCACTGTACCATCTGGTTCCTCTCTTCCTTTTTCTCAAACTGGAATTTCACTGGTGGATTGAGCACCTGTCTCTCAGTCTGGATGTTCTTTTCCACCCTCCTCAGCCATCTCAGAAACTCTTCACAGGTGCATCAGAGCTAGGGTGGGGAGCTACTTCAGGCACCCTGAAGTACAATGCCTTTCATCACCTCAGCAGGGGGTGAATCAGATCAACATCAGGCTATCATTCTAGCCGTTCAATCTTTCCATGCACTGTGGGTCCCAGGTTCCTTTAAGGTTCACACGGACAACACAACTGTCATGTAGTACAGATACAAATGAGGGGCACATGGTCTTAACTTCTTTGCAGGTTAGTCCTTCAAGCATGGAAAATAGCCATCAGTCTGCAGGTCACTGTACTATAGGCAGTCTATATATCCTCAGAGTGCAATCCTTTGCCAAATTTTCTCAGCAGGTCCAGGACACATCATTTAGGTTCATAGATTAGTACTAGGCTAACTGCCTTTGCGAGCCACTTTATGCGTAGCCAGTTATCCCTTATGAGACTCAAACCCTGCACCTTGTGTTTGTAATGCAATTTCAAATGGATGCTTCACAGGTATGTGTTTCTGGACATGGTTCATCCATGGGATATTCTTCAAGTAGATCTCTTTGCCTCTCCTCCCCTTTGAACAGGCAACTTCCTCCATTCTGCTCCAGAGTCCCAAGTCCTTTGGCTTGGAAGGTGGATACCATGTCTTTCTCTTGGAAGAGAATGCTCCTGTATGCCTTTCCTCCCCCTTCCCTTCTTCAAGGGTTCTTCACAAAATTGAGGAAGACTCTCCAATAATCTTGTTGAAACTCCATTTTGGCCCAGACAGCACTGGTTCCTCCTCTTACTCCATCTGGCTAGGGCAGTCAGTACAAATCACCTCACCGCTTGGATCTTTTTACACAGGACAAATGAACTCTCCATCATCTGTCCAATCTTCAATTGACACTTTATGTGATAGGGTTTTGATCCCTTTCTGACACCAGTTTTCTAAGGACGTGCTTAGGGTCCTGCAGGAGGGCAGGAAACCCAATACCAGAAAGTCATAGATGTCTAAATGGAAGAGATTTTCAGTTTGGTGTGTGAAACATTACCAAGACCCCTTTTTAGTGGGGGTCCCTTTGGTTCTTTCCTATCTGTGTGAACTACTGCATGCTGGCTTGGCATACACTTCACTGAATGCCCACTTGTTAACCTTTTCTGCCTGTCTTCCACTTACTCCTCCTTTGGCCTCTAGGTTTGAAATCAAGCAGTTTCTTAAAGGCACCCTTTGTATTAGATCTCCAAAAGAAGCCCTTCCTCACTTCTTGAGATCTTAATTTTGTCCTTGAAAAGCTGACTTGGGCTTCTTTTGAGCCTGCTGCTTTGCAATATTCCACCTGGTTGCTTTAACCTCTGCTAGAAGGCTATCTAAACTTTAGTCTTTGATGGAAGCCCCTCCTTTTTTTGTTTTTCATAGAGACATGGTGTCTCTTTGTATAAATCCCTCTTTTATGCCCAAGGGGGTTAATTAGTTGTCACAGAGTATCCAGCTTCCTTCTTTTTTTCCTTCTCTGCAGTCCGCTAGTAAGAAGATTCTTCATACTTTGGATTTGCATAGACAGCTCAGATATTATCTAAACAAAACAACGGTGTTTTGTAAATCTGATATGCTTTTTGTTTTCACACCAGGACGTTGAGTTTGGCTGTTTGTAAACAAACTTTCTCCTTCACAAGGCCATTTATTTTTGTTATTCTTTTCATGATAAACAGTTGTCTGCTTCCACAAGGGCTCATTCCACTAGGGCAGTGGCTTCCTTGGGGGCTTTTTTTCAAAGGTTTGGACACCAACTCCATCCTTGAAACTGCTACTTTGTCTTTGATTCACACCTTCACAAGGCACTACAAATTGGATGTCATTTGCAGAGCCAAGGCAGGTTTTGCCAAGACCATGCTGCATGGGTTTGTGTAGGACTCCTCCTTGCCTACCTCCTCCCTGCCGTCAGTGTAGCTTGTGTACTCTACCAGAGGTTATGAACACTGAAGAGTGATATGGACAGACATAGTACAGTTGTGTAAAATCTTACCATAACAGTAGATGTCTTTCTTTTCACTGTTGCAGCATTCACTCATTCCCTCCCTCCTGCCCCCTCTTCTGTTCCTTTTCATGGGTGGTGTTTTCTTACTGGCTGAGAGGTTCCCTTCCTTACTTCCTTTTTCTGGATGTACATGTCTTTCTTTCCACTGGGGGTCCTGGTTCTCCTTGCGGACTTCAGTTATGAGTTGGGAGCGTACATATGTAACCTTTATGCCTTATGCTTGCCTGGGGAGCATATGTCTGATATGCAGTACTTCCTAGTTAATAAATGCTGTGGGATATTGGCTGGACATTGGGTTATCCTTGGCAGGAGATCCAGGAGGTTATGAATACTGCAGCAGTGAAAAGAAGGAAGGCTACTGTTACAGTATGATTTTACTTAACTGTACTTTCTGACAAACTGTGAAAGTATGAGGAATGTTTTATCTGTAGTTTCATCTTGTGAGGAAAAATCCCCTTTAAATAACTGTTCTTTTGCAGTGTGTGTATGACTCAGCTGATACTTCTGCAAGGGGTACGGCCACTGGTACTGTTTTGCAGAGGTTTGCATGGCTGCATTCTCAGAACTCCAAGATGATTAAAATGAGATTTTAAATTCTCCCTTGGATAGGGATTTAGTGTTTGGCCACTCTGCTTAGAGGTGATCCAAAAGTGTGACAAAAAAGGGCAAGGTTATCCAGGTAATTTCTTAAGATTTTTCAGCCCTCCTTTTCCATATTGTCTAAGGGATTTTCTATCTTCTCATTCAATTTTGGCAAAACAACATGATAAACCATCTCAACAAAATTCAGGCAAGCAGACATTTAAGAAGAAATGGCAAGGGGGTTCTAAAAAGAAGACCTCCCAAAACCAAGGGCAGTCCAACAAGTTGGAATGACCATTCAAGACTCCTTTCCACCTGGCCCTTTTTCTGTTGTTTTCTTCCAGAAAGTCTTAATCCCAGATTTTCTCTTTGGCAATAAATTGTTTCAGACAAATGGGTTCTGAACATCATTCATCAAGGATGGCAGTAGGAGGAAATTCCTCCTTTCCAGGTGGTCATTCCTCCTGTTCCAAATAAAGCTCTATTGTTCCAACTGTTCTTCATCATATGCTGTCCCAAGGAGTGATAGTACCATTTCCTCCTTACCAGGTGGGGAAGGGTTTGTATTCAAAGATATTCCTAGTGCCAAAGAAAGAAAATGCTTGGGGACCAGTTATGAATCAGTCTTTCCTAAACCTCTTTGTGATGGTGCTCAAATTCCAAAATGATGTCACTTCACAACCTATTACCTCTTCTTCCTATTTCAGGTTTACTGGTAACACAAGGCTTAAAAGATACTTATCATATTCCTATTCATCCAGACTTCAGACACTTCTTAAGGTTGTATGTGTCTTTATCACATTATCAGATCTGAAGTAGGAACTTCATTTGTCAGCAACCTTTGGGATACGGATCCGATCTGGCAACTTTTACCACAGCATAGATCCGAGCTCCTAGCGCCTCCCTTTACCCATAATCCCCTGCCAACCCTAACTGACCTCAGATCTAGTTTGCCGCGCTTCAAGCCTACAAGCTGGAGTTCGAGCTCCTGGCAGTTCAAAGTATTTGTGAGAGAAAAACTTAAATTTTTTTGTACCTTCTCTTGTGTGATTGTGTAAGTTTGTTTAGGTTCCCTCTTAGATATCTTTTTTTGTAAAATTTTTCCTCCCTACCCTCGCTGGTTCGTAGTGTGTGTTTGTGGTGTGTGTAGGGGCCTAGTGAGTGTGTTTTTCCGTTCAACATGTCGGAGGCCCCTAAAGCCATCTTTTCAAAATGCACCGAGTGTGGCCATAAGCTTTCACCGGCGGATGGCCACACCCGGTGCTTTAGGTGCCTTGGGGTTGAACACCTCTCTTTGGGATGCACAATTTGTGCAGCGTTCAACCCCAGGGCACTTAAGGACCGGAGGTCGAAGCTGATTCTGGCGGGCCTTTTGCCCCCGGACTCGGCTTCGGCCTCCGGTTCTTCGGTGGTTGCAACCCAGCCCTCGGTGGTAGCCACCCCTGCCTCCCTCCCTCCCACCGGTCTGGACTCAACCTCCCGTTTTGGCTCCGGAGGAGAGGGAGGCCAGAAAAACCAAAAGGAAGGAGAAGCACCATAAGCGGCGGGCCGAGGACTCTTCCTCGGCCCCGCCCGCCAAGCGGGCTTCTCCATCCAGGGTTTCTGGATCGCCTCCTCCTCGGGTTCGGTCCCCTTGTTTTTCACCGGGACTTGGGGAGGAGGCAACCCGGTCCCCGTCGAGGTCATCGAGGCGTCACTCTAGGTCTGCCTCGGTGGCCTCGTCGAGGTCCACATTTAGTATGTCAGATGCAAACATGGACCGGATGATGAGGAGGTTCATCCAGGCCCAGATGCAGATGGGAGTGCTCTTGCCTCCCCACCTCCGGGGGGGGAGCTCGACCCCATTTTTTGCACCAATTGCTCCTTCTCCGTCCCGCTTCCCAGGTTCAGAGCATTCGGAGCCGAGCCGCGTCGGATCCGGGGGTGTGTCGGAGCCGACAGTACTAGTTACTTCGGCTCCGACTGGTCCCTCGAGTTTGTCGGATCCGACCTCTCGGAGCCGTGGGTGGAGCTTCGGATCCGAGGGGCTTTGTGTGACTTCGGCTCCGTCCCGGTCAGAGCACACGGGTCCTTCGGATCCGAGGGTCTCTGCCCCGGATCCGGTCCCCGCTTCGGATTCGAGTGGGTGCCGACTCTCGGAGCCTATCGAGAGTAGCTCCCCCTTGGCTTTCACGGTGGTAGAGAGGGCACTGTTGAGTACATCCGGACCCCCGGTCCTGGCTTCGGCTCCTCCCTGCACTCCCTCTCAGCTGGTCCGGGCTCCCATCACCTGGCCTTCGGGACAGCCTGCTTCAGCATCTCTGGGTGTTCCTACGGAACGTGATATTGCTGGTGAGTCTTCCTCGGACAGCCCCCCCGAAGAGGTCCCTCACAAAGCCAAGTGTAAGAGGAGGCACATGGACTCCCCTGAGTCCCTTACCGAAGATACGGACTTAGATGAAGGGGAAGGCTCCCCAAGGTCACCCCCCGAGGATGTCTCCTTTGGAGACATCATGGAGATGCTCAGGATTAGGGGGGGTGGTCTGCCCCCAAGGCTTCCTCTGATGAGTCCGTATTCCTAGAGGCGTTCGAAGCAGGGCCATCTACCTCTTGGGTGTCCCCTCCCCCCGACCCCCAGGTGGACCTTATTTCCACCAGGGCTTGGAAGGAGCCAGACACTGTAGAGCCAGTCCCCAAGTGCCCGGATAGAATCCTGAGTCCCCCTTCTGAAAGAACCCACTGGAGCAGAGGTCCCCCCGTGGATGCCATGTTGGTGGCGGCGGCCACCAAGAGAGAGCTGGCTCAGGAGAGCTCTGTGGTCCACCCGCCGAGTAAGGACTCTCGATCGATGGACCACCTGGGGAAGCGGGTCTTTAGTTCAGCAACCTTCTCCATGAGAGCGCTGAACTATATGGCACATGTCATCCGGATGCAGCGGGATCTAATAAAAGAATACGCTGCATCCCCCCCAGAGTCCATGTCGGAAGGAGACAAGCAACTGTACTCCTCCCGAATGTCTACTCTACATTCAGTTTCTAACACCTCTATGCGGCTCTTGTCACACGCCACTGAAGGAGCCGCTAGAGCCGGCGGAGCCGGCCTGGTAATCAGGCGTCAGGCCTGGCTCCGACACTGTGACTTCTCGGAACCCTTTAAGGCGTCATTCGCGAATGCCCCCTTTGATGGTTCTGCACTTTTTGGCAAAACCGTTCGCGACACTTTAGTCCAGAGCGAGAAAGACGGGAAGACGTTGTCTGCCATCGGAGTCCGCTTCTCTGCTCCTCAGATGTCCTTTTCTAAGAACCAAAAGGGTCAGAAGAAGATGTGGTTCCGAAAATTGCATCAGTCCCAGTCTGCTTCGGACAACCAGTCCTCTCGTGGCAGAGGAGGACAGGGAGGATGCCGCCCAAGAGGCAGAGGGGGTCCCAGAAACTTTGGGTCCAGAGCACCATTCTCTGAGAGGCCCACGCAGAATCCCTGATATGGGAGTCCATAACAACAGATCGCTGGGTGCTTCGCATCATATCCAGAGGTTACCAAATTCCCTTTATTGTAACCCCCAAAGCCAAAAGCCTCCCCGACGTACCACCCAATTAAAGGGAGGCAGCTGCTACAGAAATTCGGCAGCTTTTGCAAAAAAGAGCCATCCAACCCGTCCCCCCAGATCAGTTTGGATCGGGGTTTTACTCCAGGTTCTTTCTGGTGCCAAAAAAGACGGGGGACTTGAGACCCATTCTCAATCTCTCTCTCCTGAACCTGGCAGTTCCAAAGAAAAGTTCCGAATGGTCACCTTACAATCTATTCTCCCCCTATTACGGGAGAACGAATGGATGTGTTCGATAGACCTCAAGGATGCGTACTACCACATCCTAGTGGACAGACGCTCCAGGAGGTTCCTCCGCTTCCGGCTGGGAGCCAGTCACTTTCAGTTCAGGGCCCTTCCCTTCGGTCTCACCTCAGCCTCCAGGGTGTTCACCAAAGTCTTGGTAGTCATAGCGGCCCACCTGAAGCTTCAGGGAATTCAGGTCTTTCGGTACCTGGACGACTGGCTCCTCATCGCCCCAACAAGGCATCTGCTCTGTTCAGGCAGGGATTATTTCCTTGACCTTGCTCCATGTCTAGGGTTAACTATCAACATGACCAAATCCTCTCTAGTCCCCTCACAGGTAATAGATTTCATAGGGGCAAGATTGGATTCCAGGATAATGCTTGCCTTCCTGACTCCCGATCGGCTTCAGAACCTGAGGTTGCATGTCAAGGCCATTCTCATACTTCCTGCTCCACCTGCGGAATTGATCCTGAAGGCTCTTGGGTCCATGGCGGCAGCTATTCCTCTACTGCCCCTAGCCCTCCTGAATATGAGGGTCCTGCAGTGGACCCTCCAAGTACAATGGTCCCTGTTTCGCAACCCCCTGTCCCATCCTATTCCCCTAAGCAGGGCTTGCAGAGGGTCGCTCATGTGGTGGCTCCGGTCCCCGAGTCTCCACACGGGACGACCATTCTCGATGCCTTCCCCCATCGCCACAGTGACCACAGACGCCTCTCGCCTGGGGTGGGGGGGCACTATTCAGGCAGAACGGTCCAAGGCACGTGGAACGACACAGAGACCTCTTTGCATATCAGTGTCCTAGAGATGAGGGCGGTGCTTTGTGCTTTTGACGTTGCAGGCACTTCACAGCCTTCTACCGATTGGGACAATTGCAGTACAAACGGACAACATGTCAGTTGTCTGGTACATCAACAAACAGGGGGGAACCAGGTCTTATCCCCTTTGTCGCGAGGCCATGAGAGTGTGGGAATGGGCGATTTCCACCAACCGCTTTCTTATTGCAACGCACATTCCGGGACGGTCCAACATCCTAGCAGACAGGCTCAGTCGTTCGATTCTGACTCCGTACGAATGGTCTCTCAATCCTCTAGTAGCGAAACAAATATTTGCCCTATGGGGGAAACCCTGTTGCAATCTTTTTGCCTCTCCTTCAAATACCAAATGCAACAGTTACTTCGCTCTAATCCCCCCTCAGGTGGAGTCCCCGAGAGACTCTCTAGTACATGCTTGGCCACCCGGTCTCCTTTACGCTTATCCTCCTTTGCCCATGATGCTGAAACTCCTACAGAATGCCAGTTGGCTGGGGAGCAAAATGATCCTCATTGCCCCATTCTGGCCTCGTCAAACATGGTTCCCGTACCTGTGGTCTCTCCTAATTCATCCACCATGGATTCTGGATCCACGCCTGGATCTCACTACCCACCCTCTGGGTCTCCCGGCTCCCAACCTGGTCAACCTCAAGCTGACTGCTTGGTTGCTCCAGTTCCACTCCTGATTAGGACTCCCGGAATCTCCTCACCAGTCAAAGCCATCCTAGCAGCAGCACATAAACCTTCCACCAGAAGAGTCTACCGAAGCAAGTGGAAACGTTTCTCCATCTGGGCGGAGCACCATCACTTGGATCCTTTCACGGCGCCTCTCACGTCGGTTTTGGATTTCTAAACTACCCTTTTTCATCAAGGGGCTAGCTGCTCTACAGTCAAGGTACAACTGGCAGCGATTTCACATTATCATGTAGGGCATGAATCGGGCCCTCTAATGACTTCCAAGCTTTGTAAAGCTTTCCTCAAAGGTACCTTCCTTCTCAGACCTCCGGTCAGGGAGGTAGTACCCCCATGGGATTTGTCTTTGGTTCTCCAAGCCTTGACTAGCCCCCCTTTCGAGCCGGCGGCCACGGTTGATCTTAAATATCTCTCTTGGAAGATGGCCTTCTTAGTGGCCATTACTTCAGCTAAAAGGGTCTCTGAACTTCGGGCTCTATGTGTTAAACCGCCGTATTTATCCTTCCATCCAGATAGAGTTTACCTCAGGATCAATCTGTCCTTTCTGCCTAAGGTGTCTTCGGAAGCTAATATTAATCAATCTATTAATCTTCCCGTGTTCTTTCCCCATTACCGGAACAAAGGAGAATATAAACTGCATTCCTTGGATGTGCACAGACAATTACATTTTTATACTCATCGAACTGCTGGTCATAGGCAATCTGACCAGTTGTTTGTCTCCTTTGCCAAAACAAGTTTAGGCAAGTCAATTTCTAAAGTGACACTATCATGGTGGATAGCTAGTTGTATCCTCTTAGCGTATCAGAGTTCGGGAAGGCCTGCACCTCAGGGAGTCCGAGCTCATTCTACTAGGGCCGTTGCTGCTTCGGCAGCTTTTAAATCTAGGGTTCCCTTAGATGATATTTGTTCCGCAGCCACTTGGGCCTCATCTCATACCTTTATCAGCCATTACAAACTGGATGTTGTCTCCAGAGGTAGGGCGTCCTTTGGCTCTGCAGTGCTCCGGAATGTTCTTCCATAAAGGCCACCCAGGATTCAGGTAGCTGGGGACTCTGTCCCAAAGGTTGCTGACAAATGAAGTTCCTACTTCAGATTAAGAAGTTATGTACTCACCATAACGTTCCATCTGAGTAGGTATCTTCATTTGTCTGCAACCATCCCCCTCTCCTTCCCCCTGACCTATAGGATCTGTCTTGGATAAGCCCCTTCCAGGGCACAATAACATTGCTTATATCGGGCAAACTTGATCTGAGGTCAGTTAGGGTTGGCAGGGGATTATGGGTAAAGGGAGGAGCTAGGAGCTCGGATCTATGCTGTGGTAAAAGTTGTCGGCTCGGATCCGAGATCGGATCCGTATCCCAAAGGTTGCAGACAAATGAAGATACCTACTCAGATGGAACGTTATGGTGAGTACATAACTTCTTATTCTCTGCCTTACCCTTTGGACTATCCACTGCACCAGGAGAGTTCACAAAATGTCTAGTTCCAGGTATAGCTCATTGCAGGCTACTTTGTATCCACATTTTTCCATATTTAGGTGACTTGCTTATCTTTGCAGAGTCTTTTTCAAAGTTTCAGGAATCTCACTGTCTCACTTGGGTGAGAGAACTCTTACACAAGATGGAATTTCAAGAGAACATTCAAAAGTCTTTCTTGACTCATTCGTACAGGATTATGTTTTTGGGATGTCAACTAATTACCTCAGTTCAAACAGCATGTCCTCCACAGGAAAAATAGATCTATATTTAGATCTAATTCCAAAGATTTCCAGTCAGACTTCAGTCACTGGGAGTCAGTACCTCAGTATTTTTGGGTTTTGTGGCATCTATGACACTCCTGATACCCTTAGCAAGACTCCACATGAGAAAGATATAGTGGTATCTGAAATCTGTCTAGTCCCAGCATCGGCACCTTTATATTTCAAATCCCAATGCTGTGGTTTGTCAGAAAATAAATCTTTTGGTGTTGACAAGAAATATTCTTAAGTCCATGTCACCCCTTCTCCTTCGCTTTGCCAAAACAGTCAATCATCACAGATGCTTCAAATGTTGCTTGGGGAGCAGTTTCAGGAGGGTTAAAAGTACAGGAGGCATGGGACACCAAGGGTCAGATGCAAGCACATAAATATCATGAAAGATGCTTGCTCTGATTGGGGCACTGAACTCTAAGCCATCTTTAGTCCCTGGGACCACTTCAAGTGGTTACAGACAATACCACAGTATTGTGGTGCATCAACAAGCAAGGGGTAATCAGGCTGTACCCCCTTTGCAGACTAGCCATATTATCTTTACAGTATAATCTCACTCTGCAGGCATCCTCCATTCCTTCAGATTAAAATTTTGTGGCAGACAAGTTGAACAGGACTAGGGCAGACACTCACAAACAGAAAGTAGATCAAGGGGTCGTGTAAGATTTGATCCATCTGTGGGGAGTTTATCAAGCAGATCTCTGCCTCCTTTCTGAACAATCAACTAGCAAGATTCTGTTCCAGAACTCCATCCACAAAGGCCTGGAAAACAGATGCCTTTTCTTTTTCTTTGACTGGAATGTTCCTCTATGCTGTTCTACCCTTTCTGTTAATATCCAGAGTACTTCTGTATGTTAAGAAGGAATCCCCCAAGATCATTGTGGTGACTCCCTTCTGGCCCAGCCAACAGTGATTCTCCCTTCTTTTGGGAATGGCCAGGAGCAATTACCACAACCTTACTCACAAACTGGATATACTCACTCAAGAACATGGTGTTTGATACACCCTGAAATCAGTCATCTTCAGTTGACGTCCTGGATGATGGGGTCTTCATTTCTTTTAGGCACCTGTTTACTTAAGACATGCAGTAGGTTCTAATGAAGGCAAGAAAGCCTGCTATTAGAAAATCATATGTTAGCAAGTGAAAAATGTTTGTAGTTGGTGCTAGCAAAATAACCAGCACCCATTCAATAGTTGTTCTCTAGTTTTATAATATTTTTGTGAGAGTTAACTGTCCAATGACTTTTCTTATTCCTCTGTTAAGGTTCATTTGTCAGCCATGTCAGAATGTCTGCCGATGGACCTCCTCTTTCAATCCAGTCTCATGTCAGAATGTTCTTGAAAGGAGTTTTGCATAAGAAGCCTCCAAGAAAACAGATGGCCCTCCTTGGGGTCTTAATTTTGTGTTAGATAAGTCAACTCTTGCTCCATTTGAATCTGCCAATCTGACTGACTTGAGGTTCCTAACGTGGAAAACAGTTTTACTGATTCCTGTGACATCTGCAAGAAGGGTATCTGAGTTGCAAGCTTTTATATTAAGTCACCCCTATCTCATTTTCTGTAGGGACAGGGTTTCATTGAAAACTAATCCTTATTTTATGCCTGAAGCGGTATCCAAATTTACTTTAAGCCAAACTCTCCATTTTCATTTTTTTCCTGAACCTAAAAATGAGGGAGAAAGGATACTCCATATCTTGGATATCCACAGGTACTGTCTTGACAGATTTAAATCTTTCAAATATTCAGATAAATATTTTATTTTGTGTGAAGGTAAGAAGAAGGGGAAACCTGCGTCTAAACAGACTATTTCCAAGTGGTTGTCTAAGGCTATTACCTTTTGCTGTACTCACCATAAAAAAAGTATTTCAGGCAGAGTCAAGGCCCCACTGTACCAGGGTCTTAGCTTCATCTATGGCTTTTTGGAAAGAGTTGGATTCTAGATGTATTCTATAAGCTGTTACTTGGTCTTCTGGACATACCTTTACAAAGCAGTTTAACCCTGATTCCTTCTTTAAGTCCAGATCAGGGTTTGCTAGGGCCATTCTCCAGGGTCTCCTGGACTCTTCTCCTTCCACCTCCCAAATGTAGTTAACTATGGTAATCTACCCATGTAGCTAAAGCTACTCAGCATCGATCAGTATGATGAACATAGTACAGTTGTGTAAGTTGGCCTTACCATAACAGTAGATATTTGAATGATCAGTACTGCAGTAGCCACTCCCTCCTCCATCCCCCTTGTTTTTTTGGTGTGATTTGTATGGCAGGGTGTGGACATTTTTGTTTCTGGCCTGTCCTTTCAGGGCTCAGCCTCCACATCTCCCCCTCCGCTGGCAGGAAAGCTCTGAAGGACTTTCCACCCAAACTATTCTTTTAGTCAGCAGAACTCAAGTTTGGGTGCATGGAAGCTGCCTTGAAGCTTTGGAAGCTGGCTAGTTGCCATATCGTTGGCAGAGTATAATCCATATAGTTAAGGCTACTGCAGCAGTGATCATTTGAACTACTGTTATGGTAAGTTCAGCTTATACAGCTATGCTTTCTTCACTGTGATCCCCTAGGAGATGGAGTCACAGAGTGCTGCTGTGACCCAGAATTTGCTCCCAGGACTACACCCACCCTGTGTGCTGGGCTCAGGTAAAGATTTACTCTCTCACCTATCAGGGTCGCTTCTCTAGTCTTTAAGTTGACTGCATGATTTCTCCAATTCCAGTGATGACTAGACAGTCCAGTTTTTCATCCTCAGTTGATCATATTCTGACTTTTTATCAGAAATCTTCTACACATAAGATTTACAAAAGCAAATGGAAAAGGTTTTCTGTCTGAGCAGTAGAAAACAGTCTTGATCCTTTTTTGTCTCCTCTTCCAGCAGTCTTGAAATTTCTTGTCTGTCTCTTTCAGAATAGAGCAGGGTGTCCCACTCTTATAGTGCAGTTAGCGGCAATATCTTCTTTCACATTTGGTGAGACTCGCACTCCCATTGCATCCTTAAGATTATCTAAGACTTTTCTTAAAGGAGCTTTTCTATTGCATCTCATGCTTAGAGACTCAATTCTTCCCTGAGATATTACAATTTTACTGCAAGCCATAATTAGCCCACTTTTTGAACCGTCTACCTGAGATGATTTAAAGTTTTTTATCATGGAACACTATTCTTTGTTGCAATTATGTCTGCTAGGAGAATTTGTAAGCTCCATGCCTTTCACAAAGACAGATTCTGCTTGAAAACCAACTCCTGTTTTCATCCAAATGGTGGCATCAGAATCATCTATCAACCAATCCAAAAATCCTCCTGTATTTTTCCTAAATTTTTCAAACAAAGGCAAATATGCATTACATTTGCTGAATGTTCACCATCCGTTACAATTCTGACAAAAGCCTTCAGAAAAACTGACAGTTGTTTGTCTATTACTCCCCTATCAAAATGAGAAAGGGAGTATCCAAAGTCACTCTTTCCCATCGGCTATCTGAATGTGTAGATTATGTTTTCAAAGAAATACGTTTATCACTGCCTACACCCTCAGAAGCTAATTTTACTAGATATGTAGCTTCTTCAGCCATCTTTTCCAGAGTACCTCTTAATGACATCTGTGCTGCTGATATCTGGACCAAGGTCCATACCTTCATTTCACATTATAAATTGGATATCCAAGTCAAGAGCCTCCTTTGGTTTGGCTGACTTTGAAATATTCTTCCTTAAGACCACGAGTGTTACAGTAGCTGGGGATTCTGTCCCATACATTGAGGAACGGCCAAAACAACAAAACATCGGATGCAAAAGTTATGTATTCACAATAACGATAAATCCATGTTGGACTAGATTCAATAAAGACTACAATAAGTGTACACCGTTCTGAGGAACAAACATAACACACACCTTCTTCCTCCTAATTTTAGTTTTCCTACTGATATTTTTGCTGCTTTAAATATTGACAAGAATTCATAAATGTTGCCACAAAATGTAGACTACATGTACACTTAGCACAATTTATCTTAGTGACTAGAAAACACAAAAATGAGATAAGAATTTTATTGAATACATATTGTGTATACTTAGTGTAGGCTTTATTGAATCCCAGGGGTTGACATTTTACATCCTTTCTCAACCTCCCACTCTCCTTCCTCCTTCCATGTATTTTATGGTATTTTGTATTTTCTTATCATGACCCTGTGTATCAGTTAGTTTCAATCTGAGGTAGCTTTTTCAATACAGAGTAATTGTGGGTAAAGAGAGGAGCCTGAGCTCTGGATCCAAAAGCTTGAAAGTGTCTGAAGTCAGATAAGTCACTGAAAGGCACAATAATGTGGCAAGACTGTTGCACAGGGGATTTTGCAGACACTACAATACAGACATAGCTGAGAAGTATAGGAAACGTGAACCACAAAGCATTATAAAAAATGAAGAAGTGCCTGTCCTTCATATAGGATCACCCATTACCAAGAGTTAAAAAAAAAAAAAAGATATAGTAGTCCATGATAAAAAAAAAAGGCAAAAGTAGCATTGATCATTAAAATCGCTACACCTAAGGTTTACTGTGTCTCGGGTACAGAGAGACACAAGGTCAGAAAATATCAGGATTTGCAGACTGAAGCAAGAGTAATGTGGAAGAAAGATACCCAGACAGCTCCAGTAGTAGTAATAAAAAAAAATCTGCAGTTTTATTTAGATATGTAACCTATGCGTGTAACTCCATATGAATTCCAGAAGTCGTCAATTCTGGAAACATTGCAGGTGCACTTTTGGTTACCATCAAAGAATGAAGCAATACAAAAGAATAATTTCATGAACTTTAATTATAACCTGACTTAGGAATGGGGTCCATTCCCATCATTAGAAACCCAAAAGATTTGGAGAAATTAAAATGGGAGAATGGAGAAATGATGAAATTAGTTGGAAAAGTCAAGTAGTATTGCTGGAACTGAATTCCTCCTGAAGACTTGGTGAGTACATTCACGTAATGGACCTTGTTTTCATGGTATCTCACCAAGACAGTACTGATATATTGACCGTATTTTATACAGCATATATCATGAAGGGAGGTGGGTTAAAAATAAAGAACACAGCATGGTGCACAGATCCTAGGATAAAAAAGTGCCCAATACTGGGGTTTACGCACTGGTGTCAGGACTGGAGAAAATGGAGGTTTTGAATCCTCAGGACATGGAAATTTTCCTACAGTGGAGTTAGTCCAGGCTGAGGGGGAGGATGTCCTCCTTTTATAGAAGGAAGTAGTAGCCTACAAAAACTAACAGGCAAGAAACCCAGAAATCTAATGTTGTGTTTTCAGTCTGTTCCTCAACCAGTGGGTTTTGGATCTGGGCCACTTTTCAGACTTAGGTCGTTAGAGCAGGCCCTTCCCCTTACCAGTAATCAAGTCCAAATCTCAACATTACCAAAGCTCTCATTTACCACTCTGTGTTCAGACGTGGTTACTGTAGCTCAGGTCAGTTTTTTCTTGTCGCCTTATTCCTCCTTTGCTTATTTCCTATTCTTGTTCAGGTCATTTTGACTTTTGCCTTTATTTGTTTTTCTTCCCTAAAGTAAATAAAAAAAATGGGCTGTGTGTCTGTTGGGCCTCACACATTCCCTCTCATCTCTTTCTCTCTTGTCTTCTACTAGGACTTGCTTAGTATATTTGTGAGGCATTGCTGGTACCTTTTTGCCTCTATCATCTTTGAGATCATTTTTATTACCATTAATATACTGCCTTTTGGTTATTTGTTAGTATTGTATTTTTGTTTCTAGTTGTCTATGGCTGACCAGCCGATGTAGGAGAGCAGTTAGGAGAATGCCCTCCTTGACTCCTTAGGTTTCTCTTTGCAAACAGGCTTTAAGACGTGTGTCACTTATAGGAGTAAAATTCTGATCTCTGATGCTCATTCAAAATGTGTTTATTGTTTAGGAGCTGATTTCTTAGATACAGAATGTGACATTTGTTAAATATTCAATCATCAGGCTTTAGTACAATGGAGGAACAAGCTTGTGCTTAAAGGTCTTCTTCCTTACTCTTTATCTTCTGTTTCTGGAGCATCCCCATCCACTAAAAAGCCTGAAGACAAATTGAAAGTGGACAAAGGTGAGAAGATCAAAGAGAAACCTAAGGATCAAAGGAAGGCATTCTCCTGATCACTCTACTTCATTGGCTCCAACTTCAGCTCTGTCTCATAAACTTCCACAGACCTCGGATCTGGCTCCTCACTGCTCCCACTAAGCATCTCCTGATCCATGCCAGGGAATATCTTCTCCAGCTCTGCTCCAAACAGGACATCACGGTTGATTACAACAAATCACAGCTCTCCCCCCACACAAGTTCTGGAGTTCATAGGTGCTTATCTGGATACTGTTTCCCAGATAGCAAGGCTACCATGCAGCAGATTGGCCATGCTACAAAATGTAGCCCTACAATTGCTATCTTGTCAGATGCCTTCAACCAACAACTAATGTGTCCCGTGGCTGTTTCTGTCACTCTTGTTCTGGTGGAGAGATTCCATATGAAAGTGCTACAGTAGATTCTGTCTGTTCACCATCAGCCAAATGAGAACTGATGAATTTCCTGATGTGAATCACTAACACTTGCAGGGAACATTTAACCTGGTGGATCCGGGCACTGGAGGTTCTTCAGGGCCTGTGCATTGTCCTCCCGTTACCCAAGGCCACAGTGACCATGGATGTTTCCCAGTTGGGGGGGGGCATTACCTGGAAAAGATAGTTCAATGCACACTGTTCCCCTTCAGAGGCCAATCTGCACATCAGTATTTTAGAGATCAGAGCAGTCCTGCTAGCATTGCAGGCTTTTCAGGATGCACTTCCTCTAGGGATGATTGCCATCCAGACAGGCATGTCAGTGGTCTTGGTACATCAACACAAAGGGAACTCAATCCTATCCCTTGTGTTGAGAAGCAATTTATTGATCACCAGTGGAAGATCTCTTCCAATCTCTTTCTAGTATTAACACACATTTTCAGGAAGTCCAAAGTGTTAGCAGACAGGCTGAGCAGATCTGTTCTATTGCCACATGAGTGGTATCTCAAGCCATCACTGCCAAAGTGGATATTTCATCAATGGGGCCAACATTGCTGTGACTTCTTCAAATCTTCTCACAACTTCAAATGCAACAGGTGTTTTGCCCTGATCCCCCCAGAGGGGGAGTCACTGAGGGACGCTCTGATTCATGACTGGCCCCATGGGTCTCCTTTATGCATATCCATCAATTCCACTGCTTCCAAACTTTCTACAGAAAGCATTGCCGCAGAAGAGCAAAGTCATCTCATTGCTCTTTTCTTGCCTCGACAGACGTGGTTCCCCTTCCTTTGAACTCATTTGATATTAGTCCCTGTCTTCTGGATCAAGGTCTGGATCTTCTAACTCATCCTTCTAACTTGCTTCACCTAGACATTCAAGCCCTGAAGCTCTCACCATATGTTTTTTCCACTTCCAGTGATGGCTAGACAGTCCAAGTTGTCCTATTGAATTATACACATCCTTACATCTTCCCAAAAAGCCTCATCTAGAAGGATATATAAGAGCAAGTGGAAAAGATTCTCAAGCTATGGTCGTGAGAGACATTTAGTTCCTTTCTGAGCCTCTATTTAAGCAATCCTACACTTTCTGGCCTCACTTTTCCACAGTGAGGGCAGTTATTCTACAATCAAGGTACAGCTGACTGCTAATTCTCCTTCCATATGGGTGAGAATCATTCCTCTTTGGCTTCGCTCAAATTGTGGAAAACATTCCTCAAGGGCATCTTCCTTCTAAGACCTCCTATTAAAGATCCCATCCTTCCTTGGGATTTTACTGCGTTACTACATAGTCCCCTTTTGAACCTGCATCCAGAGTAGACGCAAAGTTTCTGTCTTGGAAAAACATTTTTTTATTTGCCATTACTTCAGCCAGATAACTATGTGAATGCCAGGCACTATGTTGTCAACCACCATACCTAATGTTTCATAAAGACAGAGTTTCTTTATGCAACAGTCCTTTTTTTTCCCTAACGTAGCTTCAGAGACTGTGCACAATCAAATATTAACCTTCCAGTTTTCGTTCCTAAATTTGCCAGTAAAGGCGAATACATGTTTCATTTGTTTGATGTACCTGGACAACTTTAGATTCTACCTCCATAGAAGTAAATCCTTTAGGAAATCAAACCAGTTGTTTGTCTCATTCTCTGAGGCAAAATTTGGACAACCTGTGTCAAAAGTGACTTTAGCTAGATGGCTGACAGATTGCATTTTTCATTTTTATAGTGAGAAAAAGTCTAACCTCAGAGAAACCACCAAGGGATCATTCAACAAGGTCCATCTGTACTACTTCCACTTTCTTGTCTAGGACATCAGTTGATGATGTTTGTGCAGCTGCCATCTGGTCTAATGCTCATAGGTTTATTGCTCATTACAAATTGGATATATATTTTTTCAGGGATAGGGTTGCTTTTGGTTCTGCTGTCCTCCGGAATATCCCTCCCTGAAGACCACCCTAGGGTTCCAAGCAGCTGGGGACTTGGTCGCATCTGTTGAGGAACAGACGGAAAAGACAACATCAGATACAAATGTTATGTTCTTAACATAACAATGCATCTGCATTGTCTGTCTCCATCTTTCCTCAACATCCTTCCCTTCAGTCCCTCTTCCATTATTGGAAAGCTTCTATTTAGACTTCTGGTAGGACCTCTAGGTTGTTTCATAAAGGTCTTCTCCCTTTCTCATGCTCCAGACTAACCTGCCTTTAATATTGTCTGCCTCTCTTACCTAAATGTACATGATGCCATTGTTATGGGTTTTATTGGGTTTTTTTTGTCCTTGGTGTCCTGCTACTGTGTGCAAACTTCATCAAATGTGAAGTTGGAATTTGGATGGGATTATAGGTAAGGAGTGGGGCCTGAACTACGGATCCTAAGTCTGAATAGTGACCAAAGTCGGATCCAAAGCCATTTATTTGAGGAAAGATGGAAACAGACGACAGAGATGCATCATTATGGTGAGAGCATAGCTTTGTTTTCCAGATAGAAGATACTCAGAAAGATTGAGAGAGAAAGTAGAGGGAAGGAAAATACGTGCACAAGAAAAGCTGTCAAAAGCTACAAATGCAAATTTGCATTCATTAATACAACAGATCCGTGTAAAACATTACACAGACAAAGAAACTTTGGGTCACCTGGAAAAAGAAGTGACAGATGAAGTGCAAAAATATACAGAACAAAACCCAGATATTTTTGAAAGGTGTAAAAAAGCGTGGACATGGGAAAGAAAGAGATTGTTCAGTTATTCGTTAATTCCTGCATAAAGGCCAAAGGCCATACAGAACACAGGCTGTTCAGTGAATGTATACACCCTGGCACCCAACTGGATATCAAGTTGTTTTTTGAATATCTGCAAAGTAGAAGACTATCAGATATGTAAAGTCGAATCAGTTTCTGCATTAAATTATTTGCTGTTAAGACTGTCCTTGACTCCTCAGTTCTGCACCCCTGGTTAATATGCTTATATTCAACAGCTGAGTATTTAGTAGATATTAATATTCTTCACTCCAGAACCCGACATAAGCTAAAAACTTTTACCCAATAGATATCTGTAACTGAAAAGAGGCCTATACTTTCTAGCCTAGATGGGTGTGATTTAGCTCTACAAGTAATGATGTGACTTGTAAATTTTTGTTGAATACCTTCAAAAACAAGGAGATCACCTTTCTTGTAGGGGCAGAACAACATGTTGTACTCAGTGATGGGTTAAACATATGTTATGAGCAAAATCAAAAGATAGTAATTATTTCTCATTGTAAAGCTCGTAAAAATTACACCAATAATTTTTAATGCCTCAACTTTAACTTTTACGGCGTTAGTGTTATACTTAAAATTACTACATATAATACCCAAGTTCTCTAATTCTATAAATGAAGGGGACCTAAGTTTATTTGATATTTAACCATTGGTTCCCAAAATCCAAAGTAGCACATTTATCCTTATTAATGTTTAGTTCAGTTAATCTAACCATTCAACTATCAAACACATTTAAGTGTTGAAGTGGTCAGTATCCTCTGTCGATGTGATAACACAATCTAGTTTAAATATCGTCCACATACTTGGCCATCCAAACATTAAATAACTTAGGAATATCTTAGGAATAAATGAAAATACCAGGATGAGCAATACTGGACCTAGAACTGAGCTCTCGGAGCTCTCTTTGTTCACTTCAAACCAGCTTGATGTGAAATTTCCTATCTTTACTGTTTGCAATCTACCAGAAGCCGCGGTGGTGCAGCGGTAGCATTGTCGCCTCACAGCAAGAGGTTCTCCCGTTCGATTCTCGGCTGGAACGCCTTCTGTGTGTAGTCTGCATATCCTCCCCGTGGTCGAGTGGCATTCGAAAGACATGCGTGAATGGGCATGCCTTTGTTGAAGGTTGGGCGTCGAGCTGGCACCTCGGCACCGTAAAAATCTACTGCCAATCATTAGCGGACCAGAGTTCCACTGTGGTGACCCCTAACCGGAAAAAGCCGAAAGAAGAGCAACAACTGTTTGCAATCTACCACAAAGCTAGTTAGCCACCCAGAGAACCATGTATGGATTAATTTTGTGTGTGAGTATGGCATCAGTGATAGCAGAATGAGGGAGTCTGTCAAAAGCTCATAAACAAATCCAAAGAGACTAGCAGTTCAAATATGCCTGTATGTAATGCAATTGTCACTGGGTCATGAAATTCAATTAGTGAACGTAGAACTTTTTTTTCTGAAACATCCTGAAAGTCTTTATTATGAAAGGAAAGTAGACACCTCTTAAACTCTTCCCCACAAGTGAAGTAATACTGACAGGTCTATAATTACTTATATGGTACAGTACTTCTGCAAAGGAGAAAGCCAGACTACCCAATGCAAAAAAGCATCTTCAAAGATATTTGAAGAGAAATACAGGCAAAGACATCCATTTATGGAAAATATCACAATATAGAAAGTAATAAAACAAAGGGGAAATGTTGAACAGAGGATTAGTAAGGTAGAAGTCAAACAAACAGAAACTAGTGTTATCAATTACATATGTATTAAAGGATTTAGTGTATAAAATTCAACACACACAATGCCGCAGCATGATGGAAACAATGAGGCTCTAAATTAAGGAGGAACAGGTGAAGCAGGAAACATCTGAAGAAGAAATATGGACATGGGGGAAAAAAGAGATCTGACATGGTGCAATCTTTATGCAAAGGAGAAAGCAAAACTAATCCATACAAAAAAGCAGCACCAAGTATGTTTGTAGAGAAATACAGCAAAAAGCACTTGGATATGGAAAATTTTACAGTACAAAAATAAAAAAGGGGGAAGTAGGAAAGAGGATTAGTAATGGAAAAGTTAAATAGAAACTGAAGGTATGGATTACCTGCAAAGTGAAGGATTTAGTGTAGAAAATTCAGCACAGGTAATGCCACAATATGCTGGAGCAATGTGCCCCCAAACTAAGGATAAACAGGTGGAGTAGTAGGCATCTGATGACTTGCCACAGGAGCCTTCACTAGTAAACTGGTGCAAATGTTCAGCTGAAGTTGCACAGCAAGGGAAGGAGCAGGAAACAGTGGCAACTGTGACACAGGCAATGTTGTCGAGTGATGGACCAATGAATTCCCATTTGAAGGAGCAGCAGATGACACAGGATGCACCTGAAGTGGATGTTATAGGAAGATATTCTTGAACTTTCTATAGAATCCTACATGTACTCTGTACTGTATGCTTTATGTATTCAAAATAATTATTGTACTAAGTTAACACTGTATTTGTGGAGTTTTTCTCCCCGGGCCTCTTCTGAAAATGGGCCATCTTAGGCCCAGTCAGACTCTCTCGGTAAACAAATGGAAATTTATGCAAGAAACAGGGGTAAAAATGTGCTATTAGTTGAAGAAAATGATCTAAGGGAAGAACTGCTCGATATAATAAACATTGCTAGACATATTAAGACTGATGAAAGAAATAGATTACAGAAAGTAAATAAAGAAGTCTGATAAAAGAGACAGTAATCAAGTCTGTTAAGAGAAATTCATGTGATATAACAGAAGTAAATAGGATATATTACTGTGCAGCTAAGTTAATAGCAGATAAAGTCTTACTTACCACAAAAACATACAGCAATAAAGGAAAATATGAGATGAAATAAAATGCCATCATGGAAGCACTGAGTAGAGAAAACAGTAAAACAATTAAGACAAGAAGTGCAACTGTTAGAAGACTATAGAAGAGGGAATAGATCAACAAAAATACTTACAAAGATAGACATGGTAAAGTCAATGCACAGTATCAAAACAGACCAGGCTCTATCTTACACAACTGTAAATAAAAAAGTAAAGATAACATTACAGGCAAAAAAACTTAGAAGAGCTGCAGAACAAATATAAAGGAAAAGTATAAAATAAGAAATTCATTGATGACCCAAAATGTTTTGTAGAGAACTGGGAAGTAAAACAAAAGGAATAGAAACACCGTCAAAAAAGAAGAAATAGACACATTTTGGAGAAATATTTATGAAGACCCTGTGAAATGTAACAAAAGATGTATGGATAGAAAAATTAAAAGATGCAGTAAGTAGTTCAGATGTATGAGATATGAAATGGGATGAATAACAGTTAGAGAAATTGAAACAAAGTTAAGAAAAGTCCCCTAATCAGAAAGCCACAGGCCTAGATGCAGTACCTAACTTGGAGCTAAAGTATTAGCATCATTGCACCAAGATTTAGCCCTGAGTAAGAATAATTTATATGAGCATCCAGAACAGATATCAACCTGGTTAACAACTGGAAAAATGATATTCCTCCTTAAGAGTGAACCTATAAGCCATTCAAAATAACTTGCCTTCCGACAATTTTCAGACTACATAGTAAAATTGATGCAGAGTTTATGGTCATTTAGAAAAAATCATCAATCATGACAGTAGAACAAAAGGGTAACTAAAGAAAGTCATATGGAACAAAGGATTGTTTGTTGCTCAATAAAGCCATGACAGGGAATTCTAAAAAGGGAAGAATCTAAGTATGTCATGGATAGTTACAAAAAAGCATTTAATAGCATCCCTCATTCGTGGGTAAAATAATGCTTACAAATGTATAAGATGCATTCTACGTTGGATCATTTACATTACAGTGACCATCATAGAGTACAACGCCCCATTTGGGATGTACCTTAAAGACACCTGCAACAGCTGGAAAGACCTCAGAAGTACCTCACCAAGAGGATCACTGGCCTTATACAGATGCCCTATGCAGCTCGACTGAAGAAGTTACAGCTGTACTCTGTTGCATACCGCCTACTCAAAGGTGATCTCTGCCTGACATACAAGGCCATGTCCATCCCAGAATTAATGGACATGCTCCACCTAAAGAAAACCTTATCCCCACGAGCCACACGCTCTAGGGATCTCAACCTCACCACAACAATAAATAGGATGTGCTGGAGGGACAGATTCCTGTCCCAGAGACTTCCCATGCTTTGGAACAAGATCCCAATCTACATTAGGCAGAGTACCTCGCTAACACTCTTCAAAAGAAAACTTGACGAGTGGATGGGAAACAGAAAGTTTATCTCAGGGATCAATTCAGTGGCCCTGCTGGACAGAGGCACAGGGAACTAATATAAGGGAGTGGCGAAAGCCAACACATACTGGCTAGGCTTATAAATACCTTCGGGCAGATAGCCTAGTACCTACCTATGAAACAGTGGCAAACCACTTTGCATTTAAGCCATGACAAGGCAAATTATTATCGCAGGGATAAAAATTCAAAGAGGGATATTCCATGGTGATTCTTTGTCACCTTTGCTGATTTGTATTGCGCTTAACCCATTTAGCTGTTTACTTAATAGATTCAATCATGGTTGCAATTTGACTCCCAGAAAACAACCTTGCTTAAACACTTCTCATCCACTTTTTGTGGATGACTTAAAACTGTATAGTCCCTCAGATGAAGAGATGAAAGCACAACTGTGATTAAATTTTAATGTCATGTGGAATTGATAAATTTGCAAAAGAAATGTTTAAAGTAAGAAAGTTGCAGTACAAAGTAAATATCAGTCTGGGACAGGAATGTAATATAAAGAAGTTGAGCAGGAGGCAGTGTATACATATTTGGGAATTAATGAAGGATCACAGTAAATGAACAAATGTGAATAAAACTCAGGAACAATTCAGCAAACTAAAATTAATATTTGAAACAGCCCTGACATCTAGGAATAAAATCCAACATATAATCCAATTTGCTCTTCTTGTGCTTACAGTTTTGGGGTGATTGACTGGGCCTGAAAGGTATTGGATCTGGTGAACAGGAATACAACAAAAATGCTTCACACTTATCAAATGATATATAAAAATCAGTGTATACCAGGAGTATATCTTCCTTGCTCTGAAGAAGGTATGAGCCTTGTCAAAACTGATTACATGTATAGATTTGCAGTCATGGGAACTGCATATTATATCTGCCAACCTCATCAGATCCAAACATAGTGAAAGTTTTAAAATGTGAAGAGAGGAAGTCTAAAATGACCTTTCTACTTAGTTTAGCAGAAGCCTTCTGGTGTCAAGCAGGAATGGAAACCAGACCAGAAATATATAAAAATCAGACAACAGCTGAATGTGACAAAAAAACAAAAGAAAGAATATAAGGAGAAGGATCAGATGAGAGGGAAAGAAATCTGTAAAAGGCATAAATATTGTGGCAAGTACAGAGATCGCCTGGAAAAACCTCATGTTGTTTTAATTATTACACAGGAATTATTAAGGAGAGGCAAGTTGAAACCAAAAGATGATAGGTTAATGAAATATGTACAAGTTGGTTAACAAAGTCCATGGAACATATGGGAGAAACAAATGCAAGTTGTGTAAGGAAAAAAAAAAGAAAACAGTCACACTTCTTGTTAATGGATGTAATACACTCACGGCACAGGGCCTGTACACTAAAAGGTACAATAATGTGGCAAGACTATTGCACTGGGGATTGTGCAAACACTACAATATAATAGTAGCTCAGAAGCATTGGAAGCATGAACCACAAAGCATGATAGATGACATTTACATTACCAACAGTTCAAAAAATAGATGCAAGAAAACCAGGTATGGTAGTCCATGAAAAAAGACAAAAGTAGCACTGATCATTGCAACTGCTGCACCTAGTAATTACAGTGTCTTATGTACAGAGAGAGAAGTCATAAAATGTCAGGATTTGTAGACAGAAAAGAGAACAATGTAGAAGAAAGATACCCAGACAGTTCCAGCAGTATTAGTAGGAACAATGAGTCTATTAAAAAGGAATCTGCAGTCATACGTAGATATGCTGCCAATACGTGCAACTCTGCATGAATTGAAGGAGTCAGTTCTGAGCACACCACAAGTGCTGTGAAGAGCACTTTTGGCTAACTTCAAAAGACTGAAATGGTACTAATTTCATGAACTTTAATTATGGCCTGACAGCAATGGGGTTCTATTTCCTTCATGGTATTTGAAACCCAAAAGACATAGAGAAATTAAACTGGGAAAACTGCTTCTATGGCAGATTGTCAAAGGTTAGCAGCATAAGAATAGAGACAGAAAGTATGTTGCCATGAAAAGACCCAGTTCAGCAATATTAGGAATGACTTTGTCAATGCAAAAGTCCAGACATATTGATGATGCCACCACTGGTTTGGTAACTAGGTTCTGTCATCAAAATCCCCTTGACCAAATGGGCACTGTGGTGGAATGACTTCATCAGATCAGATTTCGTATACTTGTCTGGTCATTGATTTTCCTTGTAGGGATAGGGAGCCAGTGTATCTTATTGCTTTATTTTATGGTTAAGGAATTGGCCTAAGATTTGATGTACAGTGTAGCAAAGTCTTCAAACATTGGAGTTTTCTAAGACTAAGACTTCTTAATGTATAGTACAAGCACCTGTGTTATCAGTGATAGAGCAGCTCATTGACATTTTCAAAGAAATTCCTCATGCCTGTGAATCATAGAATGAGTTTTTGGAGTTTACCAGTGAATTAGCTCATCTCACTTAAAAACCTCTTCAGTGCAAGTATGCTTATTTGCATCTAGGGGCACACATTCACTGCATTGTGTACTCTGGTTCATTTTATGTTGACAGACTTGGAATACTGAAACAGGTAACTGCAAAAACAGGAATGCAGGCAAGAGGGCTTGAGGCACGCACACAGTAGTAGTTTCCAAAGTTTATTCTTCAGACTTTGCTTCAAACAAACAATAAAAATAATAAAAAACAGTAACCATAAAGCGCTTTTCGTCTCTCCCCTTAGTGAGACTTCATCAGACCATTTTATGTTTAACCATTCAGTGATTCTGCCATTCACTTCCTTAACATGTTTGGAAAAAAGGCAAGGTTTCCATGTCTGCCAGTTTGCCTATCATTGAGATCCTCCTAACCTTTGGGCACTCCTTCCCATGCAAAAGTTGTATCCTTTAAGAAGCTGTTCTACATAGTTGACTTACACATATAGTTCCAGGATTTGGTACTGGGCAGGAATCATGTAGTAATTGCAAAGTATTAAGTCTCTAAGAAATCTCTGATAGGGCTCTGCCAGTGTTGCTGCCTGACATCAGCTGTATAGCAAGGTCAACCTGGAATCATCAGATAAGCTTTGTGAGGTCTTAGCTCAAATGGTCCCATTTTGGAAGGGTACAGTTTTTTGAACTATAATTCATTGCCTACTTCTGCAGAGAATATGGCTCTTTATAACTGGAAGTGGTGACTTGCCATCCTACAGAGTTTTTTTCCCCCTCAGATAGGGTATGTTCTCTTAAAAAATGTACCTCTGAGGTAAAAAAAAAAAAAAAAAAAAAAAAAACTTCTTGACACTGACCTGGACCAGTCCATCATAAATCATGTTCTGTTCCTTACGACTTACTGGGGCAAAAAAGTTGTTCATTGGAGATTAGACTGCATTATCTATGAACTCATCAACAGAAACAAAAGGCTTTCAAAGTGTGCCTGACTGCTTGTGGGCATTGTTTCTAATTCCTGAAGCCTGTGTTTAACAAAGTTTACACTTAGTCTGCCTCATTGGTATTTGTAAATTAAGTGAATAATATCATCTTGGACTTGAGGAAGATGGAACAAAAGACTGACAGTATCAGTAAATTATAATAGCGAAGTCAGTCCAAACGATAAATGCACTTATACCAAAATAGATAATAAACTCAAAAAACAGGTAATAGTGCAAAAGAACGAGTCTAATATTAGCGTTTCAGATTTGAGCGTTTCAGGTTTGATATACACTCAAGTATCAAGTCCCAGAGTTGTTAACATAAATGCGTTTATTGACATAGAAACGACAAGATAATACACGGATAAGCGCTTTCACTAAGACTAGCTTCTTCAGATCCTGCAGGATCTGAAGAAGCTAGTCTTAGTGAAAGCGCTTATCCGTGTATTATCTTGTCGTTTCTATGTCAATAAACGCATTTATGTTAACAACTCTGGGACTTGATACTTGAGTGTATATCAAACCTGAAACGCTCAAATCTGAAACGCTAATATTAGACTCGTTCTTTTGCACTATTACCTGTTTTTTGAGTTTAGTATCAGTAAATTGTTGAAAGCCAGAAGTTTACCTTTCCAGCCAAACAGAACTTATGAGAACAGATGTACTCCTGAACAATGGCCTCCATGAAAGTTCCAGAAGCCTGATATTGTTCCTTCCCATCCACCACACCAGTAGGGCAGCTAACAGATTGCCTGCATATGCTCAACTTGTTGTGCAGGCAATCTGAACTTGTTCACAGTCCATGCTCAACAAAGTTTTTCAGCAGGCCAGTGAACACTTTTAAGTTTTGAAACAGATGAGCCAACCATCTTATCATCCATTGGTATCCATTGGATCTTGCTTTCCTGCAGGTCAGAACTTAAGGAAAGTCAGTCTTCTTAAGATGAGAGCCATTACCTATACTGTTTTAGGTGGACAGACCTTGGAAACCAGAACATTTTTGAGGGTCTTCTGAAATGTCTAGCAGATACTTCTGTGTGGAATGAGTTCAACTCCAGCATCAGGAATAATCTTCTCCCATGTACTGCTGATATTTGGTGATATAGTGTCCCTGTTTAAGACCTCAGTATTTAAAACAGCAAGGAGCATTAGCTGAAAGATAATCAGTTTTGGACCTGCTGGTGGACACTGGTGGTGACAGGAGCTCATTAGATTAAAGAAGGAGGTATTCCATGTGTTGGCAAGGAGGTGGTGTGTGGACTCCAGATATGACTGATAGGTACCAATAAGGAACAGACCAGGAATGCAGTAGCAGCAGCATGCACCAAAGAGTAGGCCTAGTTTTGGGAAAAGTTTGGCAAGGCCATGGGTAACTGACATTTTGGACGGCCTAAGAGATGGTCTGACACATCTTCTGGTGACCTTTTGTTGGGTGTGGGGTTAGGTCATTGCCCAGATTATTCTCACAGAGGATGAGAAATGCTGATCTTATCTAAGAAAACTGGGAACATAATTGAGCTGTGGAAGGAAAAAATTTAATCATATGTGCATACACTTAGTGGGGGCAGTGTTAGAAGTGGTTGGAGGCAACTGGGTTTGATTTCTTTTGATGACATCACTATGGCAGTTAAGTAGTTATGTTATACTAATGCTGTGAGTTTGGATGAGAGACAGCCAGAAGTACTTAAGCTGCACTTCTATGTTAGTTGCCTTGGTTAATTTGGCATTTTGGTGTCTTGTGAAAGGTGGCAACAGTACCTCTATATTTGCAAACTAGATTAGTGGCTTACATTTTCAAATAGAGAATACTAGTATGTATTCCATTTGTAGAGAAATTACTCTTCACCCCTTCTGGAAAAACCTACACTGTGGAACTGGAAAAGAAACTTTAATAATTAAGCCTCTGATTCAGGAACAGCAGTGTGGATTTTATACTGGCTATGAGACAGTGGATCAACCCTGTTATGAATGTTGGAGGAGTCATGAGTGTTTCGTTGTGGGCTAAATTTACTTTGTGGATCTATAATCAGCATATGAACTGTAGTGCAGAACGTCTTATAGAGATTCTGCAACAGCATATTTTCTCAGGCCTGCTACGTTGTGCCATTTCTTCCATATATTCAGGATGTGACATTTGTGTTCTTACTCTCAGCATTAAGTCAGGTATGTTTACATGTGTATGTATCACTCTATGATGCATCTCCACCCAATCCCCTTCTGTTCATGATTTTCATGGACAGAACAAGGCACATCTAAGGACTGGAGAGAATATGCTTTGGAGATGAGAGAGTTGTATCATGTCATGTTTTCAATAGTGTTACACCTGAATTGTATTCACCTGACTTGGTTGGTATTCATAACAACTGATGTTCTTGACTTGTTGACAGTTATACCTCACAGCCTAGGTTTATCTTGCTTCCATGAAGCTTCATTATGTATGGAAGGATTAACAAGCACAGATATTAAGCTAATTACATTATTTATTGAATTGGTTTTAAGGAATAATTTTATTTATTTTGGAGGTAAAAGCTATCACCAGTATTCTCATTTTTTCCAATATAGTTCTTTGATACTTGGAGATGGATTAAATCTATAATTCTGTATATGCCAGGTATTGGAAGTACTGCACATGTTTTTTGGATTATATATATATTTTTGGAAGGGTCCTATTGTGCTAATAGCTGACTTTATTACATATATTAATTCAACAAAACTTATTAAAAAAATTACTTTTCATGTTACTTATTCAAGTTTAAGTTATTTGGAAGTAACTTCATATAAGGATAATGAGCTTTTGTAATCTAATAGTTATCATAAACCAACTTAATCCAGTTCTTTCTTATAATACAATAGCTGTCATCCTTGTAACCAGAAGAAAGGCCTTAAGGGTGAGATTGTGAAATATGATTACTGATGCAAATTTTTTTTTTAAATGATTTAAAGTTGAAAATAGTTTTTAGTTCTTTCCTCATTATTACAGAAATTTTATATGACATTAGAAGTGCTTGTTTAAAAATGCATTGTATAGACATTCAGTTGTTTGTGTTGATCTTAAGGAATTTTAAATTACAGTTTTAGAAAACGAGAGAGAGAGACCCTAGAGGTGGCCAGTGGGTTGTCAAGCTTGAGTATGCTGAGCTGTTATGGCGGTTAAAAACTGATGCTACTGCCAAACCAGGAATAAATGAAAGTGTTTTGTTCACTACCACCAAAAACTAATCCGCAGAAATGTTGGAACAAGATTACGCCAATGGAGATTAATACAATTTTATTCCACCTGCATGAACAATAAAGTAAGTGCTTTCATCTTGAAACCACTCTCACGGAAGTCCAAAACAGTCTTTTATGGCAGAGGGTGGTTTCAAGACAAAAGCATTTACTTTATCATTCATACAAGTGGAATAAAGTTTTATTCATCTCCATTGGCGTAATCATGTTCCAACATTTCTATGAACTAGTTTTTGGCAGTTTTGGTTTTATCTGGTCTTGGAGGAAGCGTACTGTTTCTTTTTCTTTTCCCTTGTTCAGTAGTTTATTTAAACTGTATGCAGCTAAGATGTAATTTAAATTTGCTTAAATTATGTGCAAGAGCTTGTTTTGTGTCTGTAACTATGGTGTGTGTGTTTTTAAGTCATGTGACTATTTGCTATTTATGTATACCTACCCTCTGGATATGTAGCTCTGATGAAACCTTTCATTGATAGAGACAAAGTGCTTAACTTAAGTTTTGTTAAGTCCTGTGGTTGTGCACGCATGAAATTGTGGTGCATCATGTTTTTGAATTCTTGGTTTTGGTTCACTGATTTTTTTCACCTTTTTTGGATTCTAGGGCTGCACATTTGTTGTTTGTAGAAGTGTAATTCTTTTGGCCCTAAATGACTTTCATTTCTGCATGCACTGGAGGGGTTCGTTGAGAACTGTGAAATGGTTGGAATGAAGATCAACACCTCCAATTCAGAAATCATGATTCTCTTCTGAAAAGGAGTAATTTGCTGTCTGCATGTGGGAGGGGTTGCAGCTACCCCAAATGGAAGAGCTTAATTATCCTTGGGAATTGTACATGAGTGGATGGTAGAGGGGATTATGAGCTTCTGTGTTAAGTGATTGAATGACGAAAACATCAAACGTCACTTCATTGAGACGAAAGCATTGAATATTTTAATCATCATCGAATCTCAGTGCATCATATTACACTAGATGGCCAGCAGCTGTGACAGTCCCATCTTACATGTTACTTTTGGTGTGTATAACATGATGGTAGAAAATATTTATATTCATTCTAAATTAACGCTCAGCTGTTGGCCAACTATTGCGATTCGATGTATTGAGATTTGAAATCATCAGCTTTCAATGATTAAAATGGCAGATGGTTTCTTCTCGGTGAACTTCCGTTCAGTGTATTACTCGTTCAATCATTTAACATGAACCAAATTGTGAAGCTGTCTAGCTAATGGATATAATAGTGAAAGCACGGGTGCTAAACTTGACGGTGATGGTGAAGTAAAAGTTGAATTACTGAATGAAGCTCTCCCTTTATCATTCACTGTGTATCCCCATCCTTGCCTATGGTTATAAATTTTGGGTAGTATAGGGAAGATGAGGTTCTTTTGCAGGGCTGCTGGGCTGTCTGGGACGGTATGAGGAGCATTGCAAGCAGTGAGGATTTTGTATTAGAAATGCAGATCTTTCAGGTTGAGAGGACTTTCTTGAGGTGGTTTGGGCAGCTAGTGAGGAAACTCGCTGAGTGTCTTCTGCGTGAGGTATACCAGGCATAGCCGGTTGTGGGGGAGCCTCAAGGCACACACAGCACATGCTAGGCAGACCACATCTCTCAGCTTGTATAGGAACACTTGGGAATGCCAGAAGATAAGGATAGGGAAGTCTAGTCTTCCCTGCTGCGCTTGCTTCCACCATGACCTTCACTAGGACAAGCAGTTTACAATATGTGTGGATGGATGGCAGGGCAGACAGCTGACTGGTTAGATGGCTGTATAGTCAGCTTTCTATAATTTGTTGCCTTAAAAGGGCTATATATTCAAAGAGACAGCACAGTACTAATGCACTGTTAAATAAAAAGGGATGAATTAAGTCTTAGATTCTTCTGTTATAAATTCAGAATGTGATGGAATGGGTAGTAAAAAAAATTATGTATTTTTTGGCTCTGTGTATTCAAAGGATTTTCAGTAATCTGGCAGACTTCTTGCAGGTAAGCTCTACTATGGCACAAATGGGAGGTTATTGAAATTTTTGCATATGTACTGTTTATGGATTGGAGATTGCCCAACAACGGTCTGTTTGTTACAGTAGAAAATGTTAGTCATCTTACTAACTACTTTCTTAAAACTAGCTGCTGAGAGTTTTTATTTAGATAAGTTGTTATTGCTTTCAAATGGGTTTGCTTATCTTTTTCTGCCATTTTCTTTTATTCAGAGTGTTCACATTTCTCAGGTGACTGAGCTGGAGAACATACAGAGTCTTATATCCACTCCCTTCCTTATTAACATTTCACTGAATTTGCAGACACTTCTCATTCCAGCTAGACTTGAGCACAGATTCCAGATCTACTGACTTCAAGCTTGGCTCCTAAGCACATAAAAGGTTCCATATTTAGAATATCAGAATGGACTTGAACTGCTTGTAACTTCCACGACATGCATTTTATATGCATATTTCAGCTTGATGAAAAATATTTGCTTTTTGTGCAGTACCCAAAGGGTTTAGCCATTTTCTTCCCTGGGTAATATGGTATTCTATGTTTGCCTCTTTTGGGGGGATGGTTTTATTTTTTCAGTTAAATTGCCCCTTGGTGCCATTTCAGATTTTATTGAACCTACTTCAGACAAAATAATGGCCTTATTAGAGGCTGGTTATGCATTTTAGGGGACTGAGTCATTAGACACCTTAAACTAGAGCTCATTGTCCTTCCTGGAATCTGGATCTTGCATTGGAAAGATTAACTGTTCTCACTTTCATAACCAGAGTCTCCCCCCATGTCTGTATTTCTGCTGTGATTCTGTCAGACTTGTAGAACTGCAAACTTGATAATGTGAAGTAAGCCATTTGTTTGCAAAACAGTGTATAAGCTAGTGTAAACTATACAACACAGCAATTATCCCCTTTCTTTGCTGCCTGATAGTCCTTTCTTGGAACTGAGGGTTTTCATTTAATGTAACAGTAGTCATATAATATCCTAAAGTTGCATTTTCAATAATTATATCTGAAGTAGTTTTCACTGGGTCTTCGACATATGGGACTCTGATACAACTCGGCCGTATACACCAGTGTCAAATCTGAAATCTGAGCTCCTCCCTTACACATAATGCCCCTCTCTCCCTCCTTCCCTCAGATCTCATTTGCCACTCATTCGAACAACACAAGACTGGGTTTTCTGAACTCATACAGGGGTTTTCTGAGAGTGTTTCAGTTAAAGTAGGTGTTTTTTTGTTAAATTTCTTCTATCCTTATCCCATGCTTCTGCTCTAGTTCATGTTGGTGCGCTTTCCTGGTCTTTATATAAATAATACAAAAAAAAAAAGTTTTGTCATCTTCTTTCTTTTCTCTCTCTTTAATGAGTGTCTGTGTGTGTGTCTACCCTATGGCTAATCATCCTAGGCCAGCAGGGTTTAAAAAGTGTACTGAGTGCGGGTATATGATTCCTCCATCTGATGCCCACACTCTGTGCGTGGTGTGCTTGGGACAGCCCACCTGGATTCCTCCTGTTTGATATGCACAGGTTTTAATCAGCGCACTCTTATCGATAGGAGGGAATAAGCTGATTTTGAAGGGCCTTTTGCCCTCAGACACTGGGTCTTCTCTGGGTCCCTCCTCCTATTCAGGGGCACAAACCCCCCTTCTCTTCTGCAGCTCAAATCCCCCAAAGGGGGAAGGTGACCGGGCCAGACACAAAGAGCCGGCACAGCATAGAAAGTGGTCTCTTGACCAGGCTTCCTCTGCCAGCTCCAGTCCCCCTGTTTCTCTCCGGAGCTGGAGAGTTCCCACGCCAAGTCTCCAATCTCTACCTCTCCTTGGCGCCATTCCAGGCCCAGGGTCAGTGGCATCCTCTGTCCGGTCCACTCGAAGCTTGTCTGGAGCTGAGGTGAATAGGATGATGATGAAGTTTTTTCGGGCTCAGATACAGATTGGGGTTTTGCTTACTCCGTCCCCCTCCAGAGCCATGAGCACGCAGCCTGGATTTTCTCTGCTTTGACCATTGACATTGGAGTTCTTGGGCCCGAGGATTCCCAGTGTTGAGGTGTCTGCGTTGATGGTCACTTGTACCTCGACACCGATGGTTACCTTGAACGGTTCAGCTCTGATGTCATTAGACCTTACCGAGTCTCAGATTCTTACCTTCCACATCAGCTGCGAGGGGTTGGTGTCAGCTGCAAGGCTTTTGGAGCTGTTTCTTCTCCTTGGGGCTTTGGCGCTGGTAAGCTCAGCTAAAACTCCACCTTTGCACCGGGGGTGATGGTCTGGGACGCTCCAACACTTGTGGCTTCGGCGGTGCTGTCTTCGGGGGTCCGCTAACCTTCGGCCATCTAGGTGCTGGAGAAGGTCCTCTCAGCTCCCTTGGGGATCTTAACACTTCCCTCCTCAGAGCTGCCCTTACTCCACTGTTTCTGGACAGGAATCATCCATCCTGCCTCCTCAGGGACAGCCTGTTGCCAGATCTCCCCAGGGTGTTCCTTTTTAGGAACTTCTCGACGCTTCCAATTCCTCTCCAGGGTATCCCCCCAAGGAGGTGCCTCGGAAGCAAATGTGCAAGATGAGGCATTTAGATCCCCTCCCCTGCGGAATCTCTCATGGAAGATACGGACTTTGATGAGGGAGAGGGGTCCCCTAAATCACCTCCTGATGATGTCACATTCAGAGACATCATGGACATCCTGTATCAAAGAAGTGGATAGTTGTCCCATAAATCCACTCCTGATGAGTCCATATTCCTGGAGGCGTTGGATCCTTTAGTAGATGTCATCTCCCGAAGGGCATAGAAGGAACCGGACATGGTTGAGCCCATTCCCAAGTGCCCGGACAGGGTGCTCACTGCCCCCCTGGACATGCCTCATTGGACCAAGGGTTCCCCGGTTGATGCCATAGTAGTTGCAGTGGCCACCAAGAAAGAGCTGGCTCAGGAGTGCTCCTCGGTCCATCCTCTAGACAGGGAGTCTACGTTGATAGACTGCTTTGGGAAGCGAATTTACCCTTTAGCCACCTTTGCTCTGCATGTGCTGAACTATATGGGACACATCACCAGACTGCAGAGAGGTCTGCATCTGTCCCGGGGTCCATTTTGGAGAAGGAGAAGAAGGTTTTCTCCTCCGGACTGGCCACCTTGGCAACCATCTCGAACAAGTCCATGTGGTTACTTTTTCATGCTACTGAGGGTACCTTGAGGGGAGGTAGGTTTGGGAGTTGCCATTAGGCAACACGTCTGGCTCTGACTTTGTGCTTTTTTGGAACCCTTCAAGGCATTCTTCACAAACGCCCCCTTTGACGGGTCCACCTTGTTTGGGTCTACTGTTAGTGATATTCTTGCCCAGCGTGAGAAAGACGGGAAGACCTTGTCTGCCATCAGGATCCGCTTCTCTATCCCACAGCGGACCTACTGTAGGGGCCAGTGTAGGGGTAAGAAATTGTGGTTTCAAACATCTCGGTGCTCTTCCCAGGAAGTTCAGGGTGAACCTTCCCTCAGGGGCAGATGGGGAAATGACAGACTCTGCCCACGTAGCAGAGGGGATCACAGGAACCAAGGGTCTTGAGATGAGTTCTCAGACAGGCCCTTTCAGCAATCCTGAGGGATTGCCCAACTGCTCTACTCTGGAGGCAGTCGGGGACCATCTCTCTCTCTCTCTCTCTGAACCCAACAGCCTGGGAGTCCATCACCAATGATCATTGAGTGCTTCAAATTATATCCAGAGGTTATTCCATTCCGTTTCTTCATCCCTCACTCCAAAGAGAAACCTTCCAGATGTTCCACCCTGTCAGCAGGAGGTGGCAACCATTGAGATCTCTAGGCTGCTTGAAAAATGAGTCATCCAGTCCCCCCCCCCCCGACCAGTCCAGATCAGGCAGTTACTCCAGATTCTTTTTGGTGCGAAAGAAAACGAGGGACTTCAGACGCATTCTGGATCTCACTTCCCTGAACCTGTTTGTTGCCAAAAACAAAGTTTCGGATGGTGGCCTTGCAGTCCATTCTGCAGAACAACAACTGGATGTGCTCCATAGACCTTCAGGACATGTACTATCACATAAAAGTGAACAGGCACTCCAGAAGTTGTCTTCACTTCTGGCTGGGAGTTAGTCACTTCCAGTTCAGAGTGCTCCCCATTGGACTTGCCACAGCCCCCCAGATGTTTACCAAAGTGATGGCGATAGTGGCGTCTCACTTGAGGCTGCAGGATTCCATGTGTTTCCTTACCTGGACCATTGGCTCCCCTCTGCTCCCACCAGACATCATCTTCAGGCTAGGGATTACCTATTTCTCGTAGCATCTTCCCTGGGCATCTTGATCAAGCTGGCCAAATCGAACTTGGAACCGGTTCAGGTGATAGATTTTATAGGCACCCGGTTAGACACTGTATAGAGCAAGGTGTTTCTGCCACCAGACAGGATAATGTCACTCCAGTAACATGTGAGATTTATACTACAAACTTCTTGCTCCACAACGGGTATGGTTCTTTGGATGTTAGGGTCGATGGTAGCCACAGTAACTCCTGCCCACTGTGCGCCTACACATGAGGATCCTGAAGTAGACCTTGGCAGTGCAGTGGTCCTATCTCGACCTTCCTATTTTCGTATCTGGTTCAGCTATCCTGAGTTTGTCAGGAGTCTCTTTGTTGGTGGCTACAGTCCCCAGACCTTCTTCTGGGAATGCCATTTGTCCTTCCTTCCCCCTTGATCACGGTGATTACAGATGCCTCCCAGCTTGGGTAGTGGTCATTGCATGAGATGGAGGTGGTCCGACCAATCTGCATATCAATGTTTTGGAGATGAGAGCAGTGCTTCTGGCATTGCAAGCCTTTCAAGCTTTTCTTCCCACCGGGACAATTGCCATCCAGATGGACAACATGCATCAACAAATGCGGGGGGACGGACAGATCTTATCCCCTATGCCGCAAGGCCATGAGACTGTGGGAGTGAGCAATCCCTTCTAACCGTTTTCTGATGGCAACACGCATTCTGAGGAAGTCCAACATTCTAGCGGACAGGCTCAGCAGAACCACTCTGATGCCTTATGATTGGTCACTGAATCCTTCAGTGGTGGACATGATCTTCCAGAAATTGGGTCATCCCTGCTGCGATCTTTTCTCCTTTCCTTCCAACGCAAAGTGCAGTGAATTTTTCACCCTGATTCCACTCTGGGGGAGTCACCCAGGGGCACTCTGGTCCATGCTTGGCCCTCTGGTCTACTTTATGCTTACCCTCCTCTTCCTGTGATCCCCAAGTTGAAGAGCAGAACAAGTGAAACCCTCCTAATTTATATCATATTGAGATCAGCATGTCAACAAACATCAAAATCGAAAATAACTTTGCAACATTTTTTGTACATTTTCTTCTGTTCTCTGTTTTGTTTCTGTTATTTTATTTTATCCACATTCTTCTCAGCACAAGGTTTTACTACTCCTTGAGTGAAGCCATAACCTCTGATATCTATCATTAAATTACTGCTGCAGTAGCCTAAGCTATGTGGTTTATATCCTGCCTAGAATATAACAGCCGACCACCTTCCAAAGTTTTAGGGAACTTTCCATTCACCTAGATCATTGAAAGTTTGAGCTGACAGGAGAAAATCAATGGCTGGACACTAAGCCCTTCAGAGCTTTCTAGCTGCGGAAGTGTACTCCTCTTGTGGGCTTTTGGGAACAGTGGTTAACTAGAGTTTCTCCACAGCTGTGCAGATAAGTTCCCTTCTTGGAAGAGCCTTCCACATCTGTTTTATCAAAAACAGTTCTTGCTTAAAAAAACTGTTTGAATTTTAACTAGGTTTTATGTCCTGTTGCAACTGTCATGCAACATCCTTGTCAGTTATACCGGTCTGCTTGTTTTTCTGTTTTTACTGTAAACTTCAATGTTAAATAAGTTTATTTTACCTTTTATCGACAGAAATTTTATTAATATTTTTAGGAGCTAAGGCAAGTGTGTTTTGTGTGCTTGTCACTGTGTATTTTTGAGTAAGCCCTGATTTTTTTTATGCTTGCCTGTTACTGACATTCACCAACATTGCTACTGTGATTCAGGCTTCTTTTTTCACTTAACCATAGGACACCTTATTGGTTTCTCAGTTCTTCTACCTCAGGACAGAAGAAAAAGAACGTTGTTAGACAGCTTGTGCCACTTCAGCAGGTTGCTTCTTCAAGTCAATTGTAGGCATGTGATCCTGCAGTAGTCATTTGTGGTCCACTCTTCATTTTCCCTGCTTTCCTCTGCTAGATTCCCTTCAACTACTGTTGCCCATGTTATTTACATCCTCTGTATGCATGGCAGAACTACTGTTGTTTGTCTCAGAGAAAAGGTCAGGGATTTCTTTTCTGCCTAGCTGGACCATGATGCCTGTTTTCTGGGGTGATGTCCCTGACATGAGTTTGGCTGCTTCTGTGGATATGGAAGAATGTAATGTAATTTTAGTATAACACAAGAAGGAGGAGAAAGTTAAACATTTATCTTCTCCGGTTTCTGTTACTCTTGTTAGGGAAGAGTTAATTGGCTTGGCTCAGGACTTATTTTAGGATTCTAACCCTTCATATTCCAGTTCTACTGGTAAGAAAAAACATTTTGTCTGTTGCTTAGGATTTTCAGTGTGATTAACAAGGAATGGAATTGAAGTGAACACATTTAGTTAGTTCTCTTTAAGCAACAGACTGATTCTGAGAAGAGTATTTCTTCAGATTGTCCCTGTGAAGAATTTTCCTTTTCGGAATGCTTTTTAAGGCCTGCAACATGCATGATAACCAACCTGCAGCCCTAACAAGGCAATTAGATTGTATAAGGTTCTTTAGTCTTACAAATACTTATTTTCTAATCGGAGATGTGAACCTGCAGTGATTTCCTTTTCGAATAAGCATTTAGTAAATTATCATCCCTCTCCTTCTGACAAAGATGGGAAGACTTTTGAGAAATTTTAGAAGTTAGTGTATGCTTCTGCATTCTTATTTTCTGAATTCTTAACTGTCAAGCTCATAAGTTAAAGCTTTTTGCTTGTGTCTTTTGAGAAGACGAAGGACATTACAGTTTCCTTCATATGAGAGTAAATCTTCTCTAAATGCTTTTATTGCTTCTATTTCTCAAGTAACCAAACGTTTTTTGAAATGTGCTTATCACTTAGCTGATACTTCTTCCAGTACAGCAGCTACTTGGTGTGTTATGAGACGTTTTTAGGGTTACAATCTGAAATTTTACCTAAAGATGTAAAGTATGAAATGTTGCCCCTTGATATGGCGGTTTTATTTAAACCATTTGCTGCTGAGGTTCCGAAAAAAATGTGAAGAGAGAAGAAAGTGATTCTAGGGGTGACTCAGATTTTTTAGCCTTCCTTTTACAAGCTTGTTAAATATTTCACTCTAATTCTACATCCTTTTTACGAAAAGCAACATTAATAGTCTCAGCAAACTACAAGCAAGAAGATATTTAAGAAATAGTGGCAATAAGAAAAGGGGGGGGGGGGTCCTCCCCAGAAATAAGTACAGTTCAACAAGTCAGAATGACCAACTACAAAATGGCACCCACACCACTGATTTTATCTTCTGTCAGTCCAGACTTTCAACGGCCTGGGGGTGTGGAAGGTGATCTTAAAGCTTTAGAAGCTGTCCGTCTATCCTATTCTAGACAACCCATATAGTTTAGGCTTCTGCAACAGTGATCTATCTGAACGTCTACTGTTATGGTAATTTTCCTTTTTCCTTACAGAATTGTACTATCCCTTTGCTTGTTGCATCTCTAAATGGACAGGGGCAGATACTTTGCTTAACTTTGAATCAGAAGTGTAATTATTGTAGGAAGATGTTCATCTGTTTATTGGGCAGAAATATGTCAATATGTAGATGACATTAGAAACACAGTAGTTGTGATTTTCAAATGTTTGCTTATATTTCATTGTTTGATAATTTGTACAAATAACCACTGATGAAAAACAGCAGTATTGTATTGTGTGAACCCTATATTAAACAGCTTCAGTAGCTTGTAAAGCTACCCTTTGGTGTCTGACATTCCTTATCCTCCTAGTTCTAGCTTTCATTTACAGCCTTTAATGTTGTCTCTGACTAACTTGTGTCTAATTTCTCCCACTTGCTCAAGATATTGTTTCCCTTCAGAGTCCAGCTTTCATGTAGACTTTTTTCATGTCATCAGCTGGTCTGGTCTTTTAACTGTAGGACTGTATTGTCTGAATTTATACTAAAACTGTATGTAAGTGTTCCATATGGCGTAGATTAAGCTTATGGTATGCTGTGTAGCCTAAGTAAAAGGTAGCATGAATTTAGACAAAACTCAACATAACTCTAGGCTAAATCATATGACATGTACCCTGTTTTATTATTTATAAACCAGTGAAGATCTTGGGAGTTGGATACTTTTGATTTTATACATTCACTAATAAAGTAGTACATATTTTAATTTTAATTGCCTGTTTTACATCAGTATATCTATATTAGTTGTGAATATTTTAAGCAGGGTTTGCAGTAATTTATAATTAGTTATTCAGCATTTAATATTTTACAACAATAGGAACTCATTTTGTGTAGTTTGCTGTAAGCAGGTATTAGCAAAGCAATTCAATAAAGAATGAACGTAAAAGATTAACAATAATGATACTATTCCATGTAGTAGCACCATGTTTCTGATTAACATTGTAATTAGAAGTTAAATGTTACCAGAGTAATTTGAAATTAAGGTCAGACATTTCAAATGGAAAAAAATATGATATTCATTTTATAAGATTGCTGATAAAAGATATTCATGATAAAGCAACTTCACTTTCTTTGTATTAAAGTATTTACTTGCACTAAAAGTTCAATCTCCAGTTGCACAAGACAAAGGGAAAATAACTTTGTGTAACTAATTGTTTTTGGTCTTGACAGTAAAGGTTTACAGTGAAGTTTCTACTCTGTTCAATTTTTTCTTTCTATTTATTTGGTATTTAAGACTTAAGTTGTACTGTTTCAGATTGCCTGGTTAAAAGGCATAGTATTATTTCTTGCTTGTAAATGTATGGTCATTGAGTCATAGAAGACGAGTGAGCCATTTCATCAAAATGTTCTTCCTAGAAGGTTGTATGAACTTGTAGGATGTTATATTAATTAAAGTAAGTACAGTAGATGAAGTCCCTTGTGGGATGGGGTTGCGCCTTTTAACCTGAATTTGGTAAGTTCATTTTTTTATGTTAAATTAGGTAACTGTTTAAAAGTTTGGGTAGTGTGTAGACTTAATGGTTGAAAATCCAGACTTAGTTATACTAAGTCTAATATCACCATTTCTCAGAATATTTTCTCTCAGGCATAGCACTCTTTGTATGTATACAAGTTTGGGGGTGTGGGAGGCTTGCCCTCCGCCAAAAAAAGTAGCTTAAAGGAGAAGAGTCTTGTTCAATATTTACTCTTTTGCATGTTCAGTCTCAGCTTTTTTGACATGTTAGGACTTGGCATTGCAAGTCCTGACATTTCAATAAGGAGCTCTTAAATTGTGATTAAATGGTCTGGTTACTGTAGTCATACTGAGTAAACCCTGACACTTTTTCTTGCTTCTAGGATTCATACTTTTGTACACTATAATTTTCTTCATATGAATGGTGTATTGATTGTGTCCAGTGGGTTATCTGGGCTGCTGTCATGTTAGGTTGTTGGATTTCAATTAGAGTCAATGTCAGGAAGAGATTTTAAACTACTGAACCTTTGTCTTGCCTGGTTTGCCGTGTGTTTTGTATCAAGTAAAACAAAAAGAAAAGCCAGAGAGAGAGAGAGAGTGCCCTTGGGGGGGGGGGGGGGCATTATAGGTATGGGGGAACAATGCCTTCAGCTTTCTCCAGATGTTAGTCTTAAACAAAACTAATCATTTAAACTTACTTCCCACCTCCTCTAGATCAATCAGAAAAAGGAAAGAAAATACATTTACTTTTGTGGTTCATGACTACTTAACTTCTCATTCCGTTGACGTGCTTACTTAATGCTAACAAAACTACCCACATAACAGTATAGCAGAATAGGCAGAGCAGGGCTTGCCAGTGCACAGTACTGCTCCATGGCTCTCTCTCTCAGCGCAACTTATGGGTTTCCTCTTACTTTAGATCAAAAGTGAGATTATAAGTGTGTAAGTTAGTATCCCCTTACACAAGAGGAAAAAGTCTTTCAACTACCCTGGATGATTAGAATGTACTTGGGGCCTCTCCATAGGCAAAAAAAAAAAAAAACTATTTGCAGTGCAAGGCTGGGCTTACTTTGGGCCCTTGCCCACAGGGCCTCTTCTCTGGGATTACCAGAGCCACAGAAAGGGAGAGTTGGGAGGTACCTGCCCCAAATACCAGCTTTTAGTAGACGCCAAGTAGGTATATGCATTATTTGCATAAAGATAATAAAAAAAAAAATCATCTAACTTTAATTGTTTTTGGCTTTCTGCCAGCAACTGCTTCCTGATCCCTTTTTGTATTGTCTCCTGCTAATGCTTCATTAGTGTGAGGTATAAATGTCCCTGATGCAGATGACTGCTTTCTGATTGAGGCAGCCATGTGCCTAGTGCACTGATGTTACTGCAAGGGCAGTCTATACCCTCCTAGTCCACACATGCATGCTCCTGCAGGGGTTGCCATCACCAGCTTATGGTGCCATGCCCACATCCTTATGGTACTATCTTCCTACATCATGGTAGGCGTTCGCACTCCAGTCATGGTCTTGTCATCAATGCAGTAGTGCAAGCTTGCTGGGAACTGTCATCCCCCCACCCCCACCCCAAAGAAGGGGTCATAGCCATCGTTTCTGCATGTGCCATCAAGTTCGCTAGCTGGTAGTGGAATTCAGGTCGGCTGGTCTGTAGTCAGAGTTTATCACACTCCCTCTGTCTGTGCCACCGGCACAGACTTGGATGAAAGTGCTTTGGCAGAGATGACCATCTTTGTGTAAATGTGTGTGTTTGTGTATGTTCATAGGTTCATACTAGGCTATCTGCCCAAGGGCATTTATAAGCCTAGCCCATAGATATGTGGCTTTCGCCACCCCTTTAGTTTGAATAAAACTATGCCTATTATTTTGCTGTGCCTCTGTCAAGCAGTGACACTGAAGTAATCCCTGGGGTATATCTGCGATCTCCCATCCATTGGTCAAGATTCCTCTTGAACAAGGCCAGCGAGGTGCTCTGCCTCACATTTACCGGGATTTTGTTCCACAGCATAGGGAGTCTCTGGGTGATGAATCTGTCCCTCCAGCACATCCTATTAATAACCGTGTCAAGGTTTAAGTCTCCTGCCCTTGTGGTTTTGAGGGATCTAGATTTTTTGAGGTGAAGCATATTCATCAAATCTGGGTTTGACATGGCCTTATATGTCAGGCACAGGTCACCTCTGAGCAAGCGGTATGAGACTGAATAGAGCTGGAGTTCTTTCAGTCAGGCAGCATAAGACATATTTTTGAGACCCTTTATCCTCTTGGTGAGGAACTTTTGGGGCCTTTCCAGCTGTTGCAGGTGTCGGGTCAGATACATTCCGAATGGGGCATTGTACTCAATCATAGGTCTAATGAGTGATGAGTACAGGGGGACAATGAACCTCCCTTGATCTAGTTGTGAATCCCTTCATGATCAGGTGGGCAATGTAGAAGGTTTTCCTGACCACTTTAGCAACATGAGTGTCAAACGAAAGGCTAGTGTCAACCTGGGTCCCCAGGTCCCTGATGACTACTTCTGTGCTCAGTGGATTGCCACCTATATGGTAGCTAGGGGTAACCTTGTTTTTCCCAAAGGGTATGACTATGCATTTCTTGGCGTTTAACTTTAGGCCATGGCTCTGGCACCAGTTATCCGTTTCTGTGAGGCCCTTCTGAAGGATATCTGTGTCAGAAGTGTTTTCGACTATGGCGCCCAGTTTGCAGTCATCTGCAAACTTTGTCAGTCATAACCCTCCTGTGTTTGCTTGTACTTCAGAAAAGTAGATGCCGAACAAGAGTGGACCCAGGACTGAGCCCTGTGGGACACCACTTGTGACAGGCTTTGAGTCTGACATGGCTCCAGCAACTCTGACCCTGTGGGTTCTGTCACTTAGCCAGTTTGCAACCCATCTTGTGATGTATGGGTTTACATTCAAGCTGATGAGTTTTTCGATGATACCTGAGTGGGGTATTGTGTCGAAGGCCTTTGCCAGGTCGAGGTAGGCTGTATGGACTGCCTTTCCCTCATCAATGGCCTTGGTGACTGTTTCGAAAAAGTCAACCAAGTTTAAAAGGCATGATCTGCCTTTCAGCAAGAAAAGAACACTGTCAGGGTAATGTATCACCTCCCAAAAAAAAGCACAAATCCAAAATCAGAAGAGGATGATACTCCACAACAAACGAAGCAAAACCAGATGAATGAAAAGACAAGTCCTTTATTCGAATAAGTAAGAGCTTTCACGTTGCTTGGAACGCTTCATCAGACTTCAACAAACCATAAAATTTAAATCAACTTATATATAAGTAAAACACCAATGAAAAACACATTAGCAAGTCACATGTAAGTTACAAAAATACATCATTTCCTTTCCATAAAAATTATATAAATACATCATAAAGATCTCATGTTAATAAATGAATAGTAGAAGTAAAATATTAAAACATACTAAAACACATATTAAGACTTATGTTTAATGTTTCAAAGATTTATCTAATAAAAATGGTCTCAATGAAAATTTATCATTGAGACCATGACCTTTATTCGCAGATAGCTTAATAATCCATTTTGCCTCAGCTTTTTCTGTCTTATTGCCAATATTACCAAGTCTTTCAGTCTCTGTTAACTGTCCTATTACTAAAAATCTAAAGGCATGTGTGGTGTCATTTTGTAGTACATGCTTGGCTAGGGCATTCCCTTCATTCTTTCTATGTATAGCATACAAATGCTCTCGTATCCTTACTCTTAAGGTTCTATTAGTCTTTCCTATATAGAAACAATAACATTTTATGCAGGATGCTAAATAAATCACATTTCTTGACTTACAATCAGCATATTCATTAAACTCATATTTAACACCAGTATCTGGATGTGTGAAAACATTAGATTTCATTATATATATACACTGGTTGCAAGAGCGACATGCAAATGTACCCTTTCTCTCAGAGGAGATCTTATTTTTTGGCACTCTCTCATAACAAAGCATACGTTTTAAAGATTTAGTATTCTTATAGCTAAAGGATGGTTTCTCACCCACTAAGTCTTTTATACCATCATCTAACTGTAAAATGTTCCAATGTCTCTTAATAATGTTGACAATAGAAGTATTATTATTAGTAAAGGGTATCACTAGTCTCCTCTTATCATTATTCCTCACTATAGGTCTCTCATCTATGCTGCCTTGTTTTTTAATAAAAGGACGTCCTAGATGTGTACGTTCAAAAGTGTCCAAAGAACGCATATCTCTATTGCAATAGCATCTATGCCTAAAATCACTTTCTATAGTTTTTAATGCATCAGAGAAAACCAAATCATCACTAGTTATATTAGAAAAACGTTTCACCTGATTACTCACAATGTTTCTGTGTATATGGGGGGGTGCATGCTACTTCTGTGAAGAATAGCATTCTTCCTACATACCTTCCTAAATACTTCTGTTTCTAGAGTATTGTCTTTTTTCCTCAATGTCACATCTAAAAAATCAATTGTATTTTGTGAATACATTTCAGTCAACCTAAGAAATGTGGTAGTTCCATTGATATATAGAACAAACTCTTTTAGGAGCTCTAGTGTGCCTCCCCAAATTAAAAAAAGATCATCAACAAAACGTTTGTAATCTCTTATAGAAGTGGAGTAAGCCAAATGTTCTAAAACATACGTATTCTCCCAGTATGCTAACACAAGGTTAGCATAAGAGTTTGCACAAGATGTGCCCATAGCTACTCCTTTAATTTGAAGGAAGTATTCATTGTTAAAGGTAAAAACATTGTGACAAAGAACCATTTCTAACAGCATTGTGAGTTTAATAACTTGATTGTTGCTAAGTCCTTTGTTTAACAAATATAACCTTAAGAAATCTATCCCTACATCATTGGGTATGCAGGTGAAAAGAGAAACAACGTCTAGTGTTACCATATAATCTGTAGTTTCTAGAATATTGTTCTCATTGAAAGGTGCAAGTGTTTCTAAGAACTGTTTCGTATCACGTAATATAGATCTAGTAGATTCCACGACTGGTCTCAAGTTTTTTTCTAGAAAAATAGATATTGTCTCAGTTAACCAGCCTCTGCCAGATACTATTGGTCTAAGCGGAGGATTATGTGTGGTCTTGTGTACCTTAGGTAAACCTCTGATTACTGGTATCACAGGTTTCTCTATCAAAAAATATTTGTAAAGTTCTTCATCAATAATCCCACACATCAACATGTCATGTAAATCTACATGCACAGTTTTTATTAACTTATCTAGATCTGACATGCGCAGTCTCTTATAAGTAGTAGTGTCTGAGAGCATTTCTAACATAGTATCATGGTAGTAGCCGGTATCTAGAAGTACTGTAGCTCCCCCTTTATCAGCTTGTCGAATGACTATACTAGTATTGTTCTTTAAATCATGAAGGGCTAACTTCTCTTCCTTGGTGATATTGTAAAAATCAAGTTTTATATTGTCAGATTCAAAAAACTTCAACAAATCATCACTGCAAGCTCTTTCAAAACTTTCCAATAAAGGATGTATAGCAGGCATGTAAGTAGAAGGTTTTTTAAGACATAACATCAGTATTAAAAACATTGTTGCCAAACTGTAAACCAAGTGCAATATTTCTAACAAAACATTTTATATCAACAATTAAATCACTTACATCAGTCCCCTGAGAGGGAATGAAGGACAAACCTTTGTTCAAAATCTTTCTTTCATTGTCCATAAGCATGTGACTGAAAAGATTAATAATCAAGTCCTGGTTACAGTTTTGAAAGTTTTTTTCTGAAATTCTATCTGGCCTCCTGATATCTTCCTTTTCCTGGTTGTTTGTGGACTCCAATTATGCCTCATCTCCTGTCGAAAAGGGAGTGGAAAACGAAGAGAAGTGTCATTAGATTCAGCTGAAACAGTTCCACTTGCTGACATAGGAGTTTTTCTTCTCACTACAGGTGCTGACATGGTAGTTGTATTTGAAACATCAGAGTTCACTGTATTCACACTGGAGTGTTGTTCACTGACTGCTTCTTCTACCTGAGAAGAGGAAGCAGGCATGGAAGGAGTAGGAGCAGATAAAGTGTTACGCTCAGAGAAAGGCATTTCAATGTTAGTACGCATCGCAGCATATGTTGTCCTGGTGGATTCTCTCGGCCAGGAGAAGACGTTCCCCCTCGAGAAATCCATACAGTCTCTTTCTAATTTCTTCTTTTTTGCCAATCATAACTTATTATCTAGTGCTTGCATTGTAGTCGCTATATCAGAAAGAAAATCTTCTTTCTGTGTGTTGGTAAGGGCTGCAGTCAGTTTTTCTTCTAAAGCTATAGCTTCTTGCTGAAGTTCCAACTCTATTAAAGTATATTGTTCAATAAGTAGTCTCATGTAGGCATAGCTCGTATCTAAATTAAGTTGCTGCCACTTAGACAAAAGTTCAGGATAGGCAGAGCCAAAAGTAGGCATTTTTAACAAACGAAGACCTCTAGGGACAACTTTAAAATTAATGCATGCCTCCATATGTCTTTTTTGCCACTGGGCATTCTTAATTTTACTGAGGTTGTCCTCGAACTTTCTCATTGTTTGTAAAACATCTACATGCCAATCAGTATCTCTGTGTGTAGAGGCTGCTTTTGCTAATTCAGCATAAGACAGTTTTAAAAGTGGATTAATACCTTCTGTGAAGATTTCTGTAAGACCCAAAGATCTGGATTCAAGTAACACATTGTTGGTTTCTTCTGTCATGTCCCTTCAGTGAACAAAGTGGCAAAGTTCAGCAAGAAAAGAACACCGTCAGGGTAATGTATCACCTCCCAAAAAAAAGCACAAATCCAAAATCAGAAGAGGATGATACTCCACAACAAACGAAGCAAAACCAGATGAATGAAAAGACAAGTCCTTTATTCGAATAAGTAAGCGCTTTCACGTTGCTTGGAACTCTTCATCAGACTTCAAAAAAACATAACATTTAAATCAACTTGTATATAAGTAAAACACCAATGAAAAACACATTAGCAAGTCACATGTAAGTTACAAAAATACATCATTTCCTTTCCATAAAAATGATATAAATACATCATAAAGATCTCATGTTAATAAATGAATAGTAGAAGTAAAATATTAAAACATACTAAAACACATATTAAGACTTATGTTTAATGTTTCAAAGGTTTATCTAATAAAAATGGTCTCAATGAAAATTTATCATTGAGACCATGACCTTTATTCGCAGATAGCTTAATAATCCATTTTGCCTCAGCTTTTTCTGTCTTATTGCCAATATTACCAAGTCTTTCAGTCTCTGTTAACTGTCCTATTACTAAAAATCTAAAGGCATGTGTGGTGTCATTTTGTAGTACATGCTTGGCTAGGGCATTCCCTTCATTCTTTCTATGTATAGCATACAAATGCTCTCGTATCCTTTCTCTTAAGGTTCTATTAGTCTTTCCTATATAGAAACAATAACATTTTATGCAGGATGCTAAATAAATCACATTTCTTGACTTACAATCAGCGTATTCATTAAACTCATATTTAACACCAGTATCTGGATGTGTGAAAACATTAGATGGTGAAACGTTTTTCTAATATAACTAGTGATGATTTGGTTTTCTTTGATGCATTAAAAACTATAGAAAGTGATTTTAGGCATAGAGGCTATTGCAATAGAGATATGCGTTCTTTGGACACTTGAACGTACACATCTAGGACGTCCTTATATTAAAAAACAAGGCAGCATAGATGAGAGACCTATAGTGAGAAATTGATAAGAGGAGACTAGTGATGCCCTTTACTAATAATAATACTTCTATTGTCAACATTATTAAGAGACATTGGAACATTTTACAGTTAGATGATGGTATAAAAGACTTAGTGGGTGAGAAACCATCCTTTAGCTATAAGAATACTAAATCTTTAAAACGTATGCTTTGTTATGAGAGAGTGCCAAAAAATAAGATCTCCTCTGAGAGAAAGGGTACATTTGCATGTCGCTCTTGCAACCAGTGTATATATATAATGAAATCTAATGTTTTCACACATCCAGATACTGGTGTTAAATATGAGTTTAATGAATACGCTGATTGTAAGTCAAGAAATGTGATTTACTTAGCATCCTGCATAAAATGTTATTGTTTCTATATAGGAAAGACTAATAGAACCTTAAGAGAAAGGATACGAGAGCATTTGTATGCTATACATAGAGAGAATGAAGGGAATGCCCTAGCCAAGCATGTACTACAAAATGACACCACACATGCCTTTAGATTTTTAGTAATAGGACAGTTAACAGAGACTGAAAGACTTGGTAATATTGGCAATAAGACAGAAAAAGCTGAGGCAAAATGGATTATTAAGCTATCTGCGAATAAAGGTCATGGTCTCAATGATAAATTTTCATTGAGACCATTTTTATTAGATAAACCTTTGAAACATTAAACATAAGTCTTAATATGTGTTTTAGTATGTTTTAATATTTTACCTTCTATTCATTTATTAACATGAGATCTTTATGATGTATTTATATAATTTTTATGGAAAGGAAATGATGTATTTTTGTAACTTACATGTGACTTGCTAATGTGTTTTTCATTGGTGTTTTACTTATATATAAGTTGATTTAAATTTTATGGTTTGTTGAAGTCTGATGAAGCGTTCCAAGCAACGTGAAAGCGCTTACTTATTCGAATAAAGGACTTGTCTTTTCATTCATCTGGTTTTGCTTCGTTTGTTGTGGAGTATCATCCTCTTCTGATTTTGGATGATCTGCCTTTGACAAAGCCAAACTGGGTTGGATCCAAAGTCTGGAAGTTCCCTATGTCTTTATTTATGAGTTCCATTATGATCCTCTCCATGGCTTTGCAGATAAGGCTTGTCAAGCTAATGGGACGGTAATTTCCAGGGTCGGTGGAGGCACCGCCCTTGTGAAGTGGGACCACAGTCGCAGTGCGCCACTCCTTGGGTACGTATCCTGAGGTGATGCTAAGATTAAACAGCTGTCCTAACTGTGGGTTTAATTCCTCATTGAGTTCGTGGAGCACACAGCCAGGGACACCATCCGGTCCCATGGATGCTGTGTTTTTTGCCTTGGAGAGAGCAGTTCTCACCTGGACGTTGGAGATGTTTGGGGGGCTACAATCCTCTGGTATAGATATCTCTCCTTTTGGGGGGAGGGGGGGGAAGTTCGCACTGAACCTGTCAGCCAGTATGTTGGCAATGTGTGTATGTTCAGTAATCTTCACATCATTTTGGACTAATTCTGAGCATATCTGGGAGTTTCCTCCTAGGTTTCTAACATAGCTAAAGAAGGCCTTATGATTGTCTTTTGTGTCCTTGGCGATTTTTCTCTCAAAGTTAGCCTTGGATGATTTTATGAGAGCTCTTAGTTTTTTACTTATAATGATCAAAGGTGTCTTACCTTTCAAGGATTTTGCTCTATCTTGTAGTAGCTTCCTCCTTTTGTTGTAGAGCTTGTTTATGGCTGGGGTCCACCAGACTGGATGCTTGCCTTTGGTACAAAGAGTCTTAGTTTTGTTTGGGATTGCCTGATCCATGCAGTCCTGTAGGTGCTGGTAGAAGGCATTTGTAAGTGATTCAGCGGTTTGAGTAATGTTTACCACTGGCTCAGGGGCCTTAAAGGAGACCACACTAGTTTTAGAAGTGTGAAGTCGGCTTTTGAGATGTTTTTCACTGTGGTCTCTTTTATTTCAGGTGGGGGCGGGATGAGGACCTCCAGCGAGATTAGTTTATGATCTGATCTCACCAGTGAGAGGTATACTTCCGGTGTTGAACATTGTGATCCCATGTTTGTGATGATGAGATCAAGTATGTTTTCTCCTCTTGTGGGGATGGTGACTAGTTGTTCCATGGCATTTGAGTTTATGAACTCTAGGAACCTTTGGGCTAGAGAGTTTGGGCTTGAGTTGTGTTCCCAGTCTATATTAGGGTAGTTGAAGTCACCTAATATGATGGTGTTTGGAGATACATTTATCCCCTCCAGTGTTTTCAGGAAGGTCATGTGAGGTTCCTGGGTTTGAGAGGGTGGCCTGTAACATGCTAATTGCAGAGCAGTCTTGCCTATGGTTAATTGCACCTGGATGGTCTCCGATGCATCGTGCGTTGCCACCAACCTTGAGGTGTGGGTGTCCTTTATGAATATGGACACTCCCCCTCCTTTTTTGGTGTTGTCTGGATTTTGGGGCCGGAACGCATGATATGAAGTGAAACCTGATAGTGCTGGGGTGCTCTCAGGAGCCTTGAACCAGGTTTCTGTCACAGCACAGACATCTCCATACTGAGAAGGGCCTCGAGTGTGTGCATCTTGAGATTGAGACTTCTGGCATTGAGCAGCATTACCCTTAGTTTTTTTCCTTTTTTATGTTCTAGGGTGGTAGGTTTAGAATTTGAGCCTTGCCTAAAAAAGGCACTATGGGGGTGGCAAGAGCCTTTGCCAATATCCGGAAGCCCAGGGGTGACAGGTGCAAGCCGTCCCTTGCGAAGCAGCGTGGCTTGTCCAGCATGTCATCCCAGGCAGACAGACATTGGATCCCCTTTGAATGACACCAGAATTTAAGCCAATTATTAAAGCTGATCATCTTATCCCTGTATTGTGGCATCATTCTAGGTGAAGGTAGGATACTGCTCAAGGTCAAGGTCATACCTGCTTGGGCTACATAATCAGAGAGCTCCTCAATGTCTCTTTTCATGTAGTCCAAGGAGGTACGTCTCAGGTCGTTGACACCAGCGTGGACAATGACTGAGTCGTACTTGTACCTGCTGTTGAGAGACCTGAGTGCTTGCGTTATGTGGCGGATTCTAGCGCCCGACAGGCAGCTTACTGTGACCTTCTCCTTACTCAGTCTGGTGAGCGGGACGTCAGTGTGTCTGACTATGGAGTCACCAATGACGAGTGTGTCTGACATTGTGTTTGGCCTTAAGGGCTGTGACTGTTTGACACTCTGACTGTGTGGTCTATGTGTTGCATGTGTTTGGTCCTGAGGTGGTAGTTGTTTGGGTGTCTGCTTTGGTGGCCTCTGCTGTTTTGGTAGATTTTTGATCAGAGCCTCCGAGTATGTCTTTGTGTGATTATGTGTATGATTTGAAGTTGTGATGGTACTATGTGTGACTGGGTATGTAGTGTGTGTGGTTTCCTTCTCCTCCTGTCTGGTCTTGCCAGTCCTGTGTTGAGAGAGCTCAGCCTCCAGTTTGGCCGTATAGTTGCATCTCTCGCATGTATTTGTGTTTTGTGGGAGAAGGAGAGGATTGTCTGTGTACATGAGGCAATTGTAGCATTGCATCAATATTCCCAGGTTCACCAGTTGAGCAGGAGAGGACACTAGCAACTGATCCCTCGACATGCTAGAGGTAATAGATAAAAAACTTACAAAAGACTCCGAGGGATGTGGGTTCTAGGCTGGTGGGGTACTATCTATAATAAAAGTGCTTTATCAAGGTGCAAGTACTGTAGGAGCAAGTGCTAGGTTTTACAGATAGAGAATAGTCTACTTGGGAATCTAGTAGAGATGAACTTTTTAGTTATAGGATACGCTGGTTAGATCAGCGAAACAGTTCGAGGAAGGTAGTTATAAGGGAAAATTTGAAGAGTGGAATTTAGGTAGCCCGAATAGTTTAACCTTGTTTAACCGCCGCTGTTCTTGTGTGCAACAGTGGCAACTCCGCGCTAACGCGCGTTTAGCGTGTTTTATATCAGGGGGCTGAAAGAAGCTAGGAACTGGCCCAAAACGACCAATAGAGTACAAGTTACTGGCTGAAACCTCACAAAACTGGACCAACAGAGGCAGCTCAATGCTTCCCACTCCCATGTGTATGTATATATATATGTGTGTGTGTGTGTGTGTGTGTGTGCGCGTAGTACATATATATATATATATATATATATACACACACACGCACACACACATTTTATATATATATATATATATATATATATATATATATTTTTTTTTTTTTAATTTAAATATTCAACTTCATTGCTTCAATACTTTACGACAGCTGAATTCTGCATTTTGGTATTAGATGTTACAAGTAGCTACAGAATAAATGAGAGTAAACCAGAAACTGGAAATGGGACTGACTGACCACACTTGAACTTAGTAAGTGGGTAATAGTGCTGTGAAATACTATAAAGCAGCTTTGTTTTATAAGAATTTGAGTGTGTTTTTAGCTAGCAGGAGAGTGTACTCTACTACTTTGTAACTATATAATGCAGTGAGGCAGTCAGTAGCTAAGCTACGATGCAGCAAAGGGGGCAGTTGACCTGATTTCAGAGTTTTATGGGTTGTTGTTAGGAGATACCGACTGAAAGTTAGTGTAGGGCAGTACCATTGTTCATTTCTATGCCATCATTTCTGAATGACAATACAACAATTAATTTCAGTACTGCTGTTGTGCAGTGCTGAAGTTTATCAGTGCTTTGTGTGTGTGGGGCGGGTATATGTTGTAGCAAGCCATTTGGTAAGTGTAGCAAGTAAAGTAGCTTGCAACAGTTTAAAAGCAGAAGTGTTTTGTTTTTTTTTTTTGCTCCTCAACTTATACTTAAGGGATGGTACTATGACTTTGGTTACAGCTCCACTCGAAACCCACCTCCCAGTTGGGCATCTCAAAATAGAACAGGCCTTGCCAGTGCACAGTACTGCTGCATGGCTATTAATGTGTGTCCCATCTTTTGTTGCCTCTTGATTTATGCCACAGCTCCACTCAGCTATGTTGCTAACCATATGTATATATATATATATATATATATATATATATATATATATATATATATATATGTGTGTGTGTGTGTGTCCGTGTCTGTGTGCATATGGTTTTTGAGCATGTCTCAGAAACATTATGGATCAAAGAGCACAAAATGTTTAGAATTATTTAAACTAGTTTCTACTGTACAGAGCTATACAAAACATGTTTACATTATAGGAATATATCTCTAAAAATAGCCTTTATAGTTATTGGTGACAACAGTCAAATGTAATGTGTCCCTTTCTGAAGAGTATCTGGGTAACATTTTGAGGATTGACTACTCCTCCTCTTCTTCTTTTGGCTTTTTCCCAGTTAGGGGTCACCTCAGCGGATCACCTGTCCACTCATGATTGGCAGTGGAGTTTTACAGTGTCGAGTTGCCAGTCCAGCACCCAACCTTCCACAGAAGGCGCACACACACACACACACACACACACACATGCACACGCACACACAGACACACACTCACACCTAGGGCCAATTTAGAGTGTCCAATCCACCTACAGCATGTCTTTGGGATGAGGGAGGAAACCGGAGCACCCGGAGGAAATCCATGCGACCACAGGGAGGACATGCAGATTCCACACAGAAGGCACCCCAGCCGAGAATCGAACTGAAGAACCTCTTGCTGTGATGCGGCAAATCTAACCACTGCACCATTTGAGGATTGAATACATTTTTTAAAAGATAAGTGGGTGGTGGAGGTGATTTCTGGCTACACTATTGGGAATATATGTTTAAATATTCCTCAGCTGTAAGTACTAACTGGGATGCCATTTTGCTTACATCAAATGGTTTAGTTTAGCCATGCATTATGGCATGCATATTTTTCTGTTAACATGCACATTTATGGCATTTTACTACATTGCTGTGAGGATAGGTGGTGCTTAGCTGCCCAGACAGACTCCTCATTAGTGAGGTGTTGTACCTACTCTGGATCTAGCATTTCACCAGTCTCAGGATCTTTTAAAAAACATAGCTGAAGTGAGTGCTATGCAGTACAACAAATCCCAGTCATATGCTGAATAGTCTGTAGCATATTGCAGGCAATTTGATGTTTGGTGTTATGGCTAGGCTGTTAATGGTCTAATGATTGATCTACCTATCAGCCTATGAATCCATAATGTTTGTGGTAGTTATTATGTGCATACCATAACTGTGAGGGCGGGTATGCTATAGGGCGTTAGTGTGGCCTTGTGTGCTATCCCACTTATTTGCAATATGTATTTTGTGTTATGAAAACTTTGTTTAATATTTGGTCTACATTCTACCTGGATGTGGTAAGTTACAGGTTTACATGCCTTGTTCGTCATACAAACCAAATGATATGTAGGTTTTGCACCGCACACCACACAGGTAAAAGTGCATTTTTTGACAAGAAGTGGTATTGTGCTGCAGAGTTTGCATTCAGGTTTGCCTTTCTGGTGCTTTTTGGAGTAAGAGTTCATTAGAAGAAGTACACAATAATGGTTTGGGTTTTAAATAGTGTCATATTTCCTTATCTTTGGTGGTGTGAATATCAATCCTAACATGTATGTTAACATTTTCTACGTTTGTGAATGTGTGTTTATGGAGAGAGATGGGTGGGTGAGAGATTGTACTTTGTGATGTTCTTCATTAGATCACTGTTATGTAGCCATCGCAATATGGGCTGTATCGTGCCAAAGGTACTGTATGTCCAGCCAGTCTGCAAATCTTCAGGCTCCTTCTCTGCATACTGTACATCGACCCTTAGCACAAGAGGGTGTAGTAGTACAAGACAGACTTACAGACATGCAAAAATCAGAACTTTGTAGAACTTTCTTGCCATTACTATGCTCATACAAAATCTTTTCAGCTTTAAATCTGGTAGTAGCAGCTATCAGCTTCAGCTACTTAGTTTTCAGGCAGGTAGGTATCCTGTTGGGCACCCTTCTTTTTTCTCTAAGGATATGTGTAAACTCTTTGTGCCTGTCAGAAAGGGCAAGTATGGTTTTGGGAACCCAATTCTGTATGAAGATTCCCACATTAACTGTGTTTTTAGTTTGGATGCTGAATATAATGTCAGGTTGGGTTCTGTGTGCCTTTCCATTATTCCAGAAACCATTAGTAGTAGATTAACTCCCTTTGTGTTTTTTTCTGGAAAGCATATGTCTGAGGGATTTAGTATGAGTGGCCATGATGACATTCCCCTGCTGCAGACCCTCCCCCTCAGTTAGCAGAAAATTAACAAGAGAAGCAAGTGTCAGTACCAGAACATCCATCTCTCTCATATGTTTTGTGGCTGATGACCTGCTGAGACATCTGCTTCTCCTGGGCTGTGTAGCATGTCCTCTTTGGAGGTTGCTATGCCTCAGGACCCTTGCATGTTAGTACAGACTGTTCATCTGGTAGTAGTGTTAGCCACGAAGGGAGAACAACAGATTATCCTTTCTGATTGCAAGAGAGACATACATCTGACGCTGGTGGGGGAAGACATATAGCTTCAACTACAAAGAGCATACGATTGGACACTCGTGGAAAAAGCACTCAGAAGACCAAGCATTTTTCCCCTCCTATTTACCCTTTCGTTTCAGATTGGGAGTCACAATGACTGATTTAGCTTTGCTCAAGGGCTGTTCAGAGCAATTCAGTCTTTTCAGTCCTCCTTTCCTGCTTCCTCCTCTTCTACACCTATTAAAAAGAAGATTATTCTTTCATCTTTTGAAGACGCACTTTTATCTGTTTCTGATAATGAAGGACTGGGTTATGCTTACCTGATTTTCTCTCCCTTGGGCAGTGAATCTGAGACAGATGATTTCCTTTCTTCAAACTTTGTAAATTAAGCGATTTATTGTAGTAACACATTTTCAAGCATGAAAGACTTTTTTCAATTGGGAAGACATGGGAAGTGCCTGACTCCCAAAAGAAGTATTACAGATTTCTCAGTATGGGCTGCCATAAGCCTGTGGCTATCCATCCTGTTTTCTTAGGTCTGGAGAATGTTTTTTTTTTTTTATTTCCTGCATCTGTGTCTCCAGATTCTCATCCTTCTGCTCATGATAAACCTGTCAGGATCCCAGATACCCAGAACTACTTTTATAAAACTTTCTTTGTTGACACTACATGACACAGTAGTCTCTCCTTTGATAGTCACAATGCCACAGTAGTCAGGAAGTCCTTCTGCATGGCACACCTCATCATAAAAGGGTTCTCATCCAGGAAAAAAGAGGTCATTGTTTCCCTCTCCTCGACACTCATTAGACCCATTATAGAGTACAACGCCCCTTTTGGAATGTACCTCACAAGACATCTGCAGCAGCTGGAAAGGCCACAGAAGTACCTCACAAAGAGGATTACTGGCCTCAAACAAATGCCCTAGACTGACAACCTCAAAAAACTCCAGCTTTACTCCGTAGCGTATCGCCTACTCTGAGGTGATCTCTGCCTAACATATAAAGCTACGTCAAACCCAGAGCTGTTGGACATGCTACACCTAAAGAAATCCAAATCACTCTGAGCTACACGCTGTAGGGACCTAAACCTTGTCACCACAATAAACAGGACATGCTGGAGGGATAGATTCCTGTCACAGAGACTTCCCATACTCTGGAACAGGCTACCCATCTATGTTAAGCAAAGTCCTTCATTAGCACTTCTTCAAGAAAAATCTTGATGAGTGGATGGGAAATAGGAAATACACCCCAGGGATCACTTTTGTGTCTCTGCTTGACAGTGGCACAGGAAATTGACTTTCTTGGGTGGCGTAAGCCAGGGAACCTTGTTGGCTAGGCTTATGTAGGCCCTTGGGCCGATAGCCTAGTACCTACCTATGAATCTATGAACCTACCATCATTCCTAAGATGCAGAGAGAGAGAAATACCAGAACATTTTCTTCCTCTTTCCGTGTCCCTAATAAGGACAGTAGAACATTTGACAGGTGTGACAACAAAGTATATACTTTCCCCACTTTAGCCTTCAGGGCCATAAATTGCCAAACTCTTATGTCTTATACATTTTATCTAATGTGGCATGGACATTAGCAAACCTTGAACAGGTTGACATTAAAACTAATGTTATGGAAATGCTTAATTTAGAATCTCCGGTTACTAAGCATTCAATTAAATGTGCTTGTGATGCTGTGGATGGTGTTTCCAGGGCTGTTGCTACTGGAGCAGTAATGAGAAGACATGCATGGGTTAGAGATCAGACGTTTCCAGAGGATGTGAAAAGCCCAAATGTTAAATCCCTCCTCAGGATAAGAACATTTTTGCTCCTCTGTTGAAGTACTAAAAAAGCTTATAGATGGAGGTAAACTTACTGATTGGTTATAAAAAGGTTTGAAGAGAGGTAAACGTATGTAGTGGCTAAGCAACTATTTTTTTTCTCCCATTACCAAGTATCAGAGAAACTACACTTCTAATCTAGGACCATTTTTTCACAAATCATTTGTCAGGTCAACAAAAATTTTCCAAACTGTTTGAAAAGAAATGGCAAGGTGATAAGAAGAAAGCTGATGGATCCCAAAGATTTTCTTTTCAAAAGAAAAGCTTATGATTATCCCTGCCTCCTATGTTCCCCTTTTTGTCTCCATACTGGCCTTCCTCTGAAAAGTGCTGGGAATCGTTCTCTATGCCTTCCTTTTTTGACTTTCAGGGACTCATTGGTGTTGAGCATTACACAGCAGGGTTAGAGACTCCAATGGGCATTTCATCCCATTCCACAGTTACATCTTTTGCCTTCAGTTATTTCAAAATTTCCATATCCGGTAGTGATAGAGCCAGTCCTTTCAGAAAAATAGGGAAAAAACTTTTATTCCAGACTTTTCCTGGTTCCTGGGAAAGAAAGGAGCTTGAAAGCAGATTTTAGACCTTTCCAAGGTAAACACCTTTTGACTCATCCCGGCATTTAGAATGCTGACATTTCAAAACTCCTTCCTGTCTTTTCCTTTTCACTTTGGACCTGAAAGATACTTACCTACATGTTCTTAAAATAAAAAAACAAAAACACAGACTCTATTTAAGGTATTTGCCTTGAGATTGCATTTTCAGTGTACTATTTTGCCCTTTGGTTTGTCTGCTGTCCCAGGAGTCTTCACCAAATGCATTGCTCCAGGGATAATTTATTGCAGTCTTTAAGCCGTAAATATTTACCCATGTCTGTTTGATTGTCTTATCTCAGCATCAACCAGCCAAGACACTCAAGCAGCATTGCAGTTTACCATGAATCTTTTCAACAATCTAGGCTTCACGTTAATTTCTGTAAAAGCCATCCATTGTTCCTACTCACAGGATAGTTTTTCTGGGGTGCATTCTGGACACCTCTCTGATGACAGCTTTTCTTCTTCAAGAAAAATGCAATCTTCTCATCAACACTTTCTCAATTTTTCTTGACTGATACTGTCCACTGCAAGAGAATTGCTGAGAGTTCTAGGATTCATGGTCTCCTCTATCCTTATGGTACCATATGACAGCCTTCACATGAAAAAGATAAAATGCTTTCTTAAATCAATTTGGGCCCAACACTGTCATCCTCTATCCTTCCCATTTCCTGTTCTCAGCTTTGTGAAGGAAGAGCTCCTTTAGCAGGTCAGTTAAGTCCTATGCAGCCAAGGAGTTCCTATCTTGTCTCTTATTCCCTTTCAGTCAGTGGCAACAGATGCCGCAGACTTCACTCTGGGGGTACTGAGTCTCAGGTTGTGAAGGATCAGATAGTGTGGGAGCCACAACACAGACAAAATCACGTAAATCTGGAAGAAATTATAGCCCTGATAAATGCCCCAAATCAGCTATGATTTTCATTACCTGTCTTAGAGGTGACAGACAACACCAGTGTAATGTGATATATAAGTAGACAGGGAGGAACAAGATCATACCACCTTTGCAGCCTTGCTATGATTGCATGGGACGTAGCATTTCAGCACAATGTTAATCCTACAAGAAACTCATTTCCCATTACAGCAGAACACAGTAGCAGACTATTTGACCAGACTCAGGATAGACCCTCATGGAGACCCTCTCCCTTGGTGGTACTCACCAACATGGGAGCGAGTTGCCCCCAAACCCCCACCGACCTCCCCCACTCTGTTACGTCTTCACTAGTGATGGCGGACCACAACAGGCTTTGAAGTAAAAATCAACCAGGAAAACCCAGCTAAACCAGTAACATTCAGGAAATATTCTAAGGCAAATTACATCCTATTAAGTGGCACTTTGTCAAAATTCAAGGCTGCCCCTAACCACAGCCACCTATGCAGAGTTATAAACAGAGTCACTTTATAAACATGTAAATGGCCACATAAAGGCTGCTTGTACATACCAGAAATAAACCCAAAACAAATACTAAAAATTACTGGTGGAATCCTCATGTAAACAGTGTATATAATTAAAAAAAAGAAAACTCATGGCCAGAATTAGGAAGAGCAACTCCCTTATAGAAAATTGCTTATACAATTAAACAAGAAACTAAGAGGTCTAATTAAGTCCAGCAAGGCCAACTACGAGGTCAGGATAGCCTCACAGGTTATGGACAATCACAAGGCCTTCTTTAGCTATGCCTATTACCTTAAAGGTAACACACAGCAGTGTGTTGAACTGGTGGTGAATGGTACCATCTTCACCAATTTGGGTGACATAGCAAGTCTACTGGCTGATAAATTCATCTCAGATTTCATTCCCCACTCCGCCCCAGCTCTACCAGGTTAAGTCTTCTCCAACATATTACCCCCCCCCCCCCACTGTTAGCAGGGATCAAGTGCTGGTGGTACTCACTAAAACCAAGAACACCACCTCCACGGGTCTGATCAGCATCCCCTGTCACCTCCTGAACAGTCTAAAATGTGACCTATCAGGTCCACTTGAAGCACTCTTCAAATACAACTTTGATACAGGCTACATTCCAAGTGAATGGAGGACCACAACAATCATTTCTTTCCACAAGGGAGGACCATCAGCTGACCCAAGGAACTACATACCTTTCAGTCTAACGAGCCTAATATACAAAGCCATGGAATGAATTATCATGTAAACGATAAACAAGGACAATGGCAACCTACAGACACTGGGACCCACCCCAGTTTGGCTTTAAGGGAAGAGCATGCCTACTTAACCTGATAGACTCCTTTGGGAAGGTCTCCAAGCAGTGGATGAGGGTAAAACAGTGCATCCTGCATATCTTGGCCTAGCCAAGGTGTTCCATACAGTACACTACTTGTCAACAAGCTCTGTGAGCTTAGCATAAATCCCTACATAACTCCTTGTATTGCCATCTGGCTCACAGATAGGACCCATGAAGTCAGGATCAGTGAAACCACCTCTGGCATGAGACTTATGACCTGTGGAGTACCCCAGGGTTCCATGCAGGGCCTGCTTCTTTTTGGCATCTACTTCTCGGAAGTCAAGGATAATGTTCAAGGCCTTGGTTCACCAAGTTTGCAGATGACTGTAAATTGGGAGCTGTTACAGATGCCCTCCAAGACACCGACATCTTGCAATAGAGTTTAACACAGACAAATGACTGATGCCAAAAAATGTATTATGATCCCTTTGAGAAACTGTCGACCCAAGATAATTACTCCATTGATAAAACACCCCTACAAATCAACCCAGTAGTAAGGGAACTGGTAACATATGTAGACAGCAATCTTTGACCAACATGTAGCTAAGACTGTAAGAAAATCCGTCTTTGTTCCTAGCTTATAAGGGTATAACATCCATGTCCAAGGAAGTTAGTACCATTCTACTTTGCCCTTCTCAGACCTATCATTGAATACAGTGCCCCCTTTTGGCATGTATCTTCCGAGACACTTACAACAGTTGGAACTCCCATGAAGGTTTCTCACCAGGAGAATGCAGAGCATGAATACCCTGTCCTAAACTGATTGCCTGAAGGCTCTGTGTTTGTACTCAGTCTCCTACAGGCTACTGAGAGAGGATCTTTGCCTGGATTACAGAGCTTCCTCAGACCTAGTCCTGATAGATCTGTTGCACAGGTGCAAAACAAAGAGCACCAGAAACACTAGATCATAGGTTCATAGGTGGGTACTAGGCTATAGTCCCTAAGGGCTATATAAGCCTAGCCAAATGGTACCCTGGCTTTCGCTACCCAAGAAAATTATTTTCCTGTGTCCCTGTCGAGCAGAGCCACAGAAGTGATCCTGGGGGTGAATTTCCTATCTCTCATCCAATCATCAAGATTTTTCTTGAAGAGTGCTAATGAAAAACTTTGTTTGATATAGATAGGTAGTTTGTTCCAGAATATGGGAAGTCTTTGGGACAGGAATCTATCCCTCCAGCATGTTCTGTTTATTGTGGTGACAAGGTTTAGGTCCCTAGAACGTGTAGCTTGGAGGGATTGGAATTTCTTTAAGTGGAGTATGTCCAGCAGCCCTGGGTTTGACATAGGTTTGTATGTTAGGCAGAGATCACCTCTGAGTTGGCGATATGCGATGGAGTAAAGCTAGACTTTTTGAGACGGTCTGCGTAGGGCATCTGTTTGAGGGTGGTAATCCTCTTTGTGAGGTATTTCTATGGCCTTTCCAGTTGTTGCAGATGCTTGTGAGGAACATACCAAAAGGGGCGTTGTACTCTATAATGGGTCTAATGAGTGATGAGTAGAGGGGGAACAATGACCTCTTTTTTCCTGGATGAGAAGCATTTTGTGATAAGGTGTGCCACATAGAAGGATTTCCTGACTACTGTGGCAATGTGATTATCAAAGTGTCCCAAGGTCTCTTATCACACTTCCGGTGTTAAGTAGACTACCGCCTATGTGGTAGTTCATGGGTACAGAGTGTTTACCAAAAGGGATGACAGTGCACATTCTGTTTACGTCATGGATCTGAACTCTGCTTGTGATGTAAACAGAATGTGCTGGAGAGACAGATTTGTGTCCCAAAGGATCCCCACACTATGGAATAGGCTCCCCATCTGTGAAAAACAGAGTTCATCCCTGACCCTAGTCAAATGAAACATTGACCGTTGGATGGGAAAACATAAAATGACCTCTGGTCTGGATCCCTTATGAACAGAGACCATCAATAAGAGAAAAGTATTATCCTAACACCCACCCTACAAATCCATAGTCACCTTCCTACTAAAATGCTCCCTTATTGATGCCCAAGATAATTGGGACCCAAATGGTTTGGGGTGCACAGCTAGGCTTATAAGGGGCCCTAGTGGTCCTTAGCCTAGTAACAACCTATGAATGGATACTACACCCAGAGGTCTACCTGCAGGTAGTCCACCAGTGGGAACACCCCAACTAGATCTGTTTGCCTCCTGAATAACAGACAACTGCAGCAGTTTTGTTGCAGGACACCTTGCAAAGAGGCCTGGAAAAAACAGATGCATTCTCAGTCCTCTGGATGGGAATGTTTTTGTCTTTTCCCCCATTCATCTCATCTCTGAAGTCCTTCAAAACATCCAAAATGCCTTACCAAAGATGTTATGAGTGACCCCATTTTTGGCCCAGGCAACACTGGTTCTCCTGTCCCCATGCAACTATTGCCAAAATTGTCCTCACAGAGTAGACTTGCTCACACAGGATACTTGATCCTTGATTCATCCCAACATTCAAAATCGTAAACTGTTTGAATGATAGGCATATTTTTCCTCTGAGGACATACAACACCTTTTGAAGCAGGCAAGAAAACCTGTTAGCAGGAAGTCTTACTTAGCTCATTGGAATATATTTTCTTTTTGGTGCCAGAACAGAGTACAGGAACTATTTCAAAATTGGGCACCACTGTTCCTCGGTATTTGTGTGAATTACTCAGTTCTGGCCTTGCATCCACTTCAGTCTTTCAGCCATTTCAGCCTAACTGCCATTGGATTCCCCCATGTTCATCTTTGTGTCAAGTTAAGCAATTTTTAAAAGGGATTTTACATATTAGGCCGCCAAGAAAAAAAGGTGTCTTCTTCTTGGGACTTGAAGTTTGCTTTGGAAAAGTAACTCTACTTCCCTTTTTACCCATAACCAGCTCTTTTCTACAATTTTTAACTTGGAAGATGGCTTTTACTGATAGCTTTGACTCCTGCTAGAAGAGTATTTGACTTGCATGCCTTTATGTCTATTCAGACGTTTTTGTTCTTTCACAAAGACAGGGTGCGTCACAGATCCAATTCTTTATGCCAAAAGTTGTCTGAATCTGTTTCTAATTGGAAAATCCAGTTTTCAGCCCTCTCTCCTGTTCCTCAAAATAAATGAGAACTCTTCATTGCCTGAATGTCCACAGGTAGTTGAGATTTTATTTGGATACAACTAAAGACTTTAGAAAAACAACTCAACTTTGTGTCCTATGATGGTTAAAAAAAAAAGAAAAAAAAAGAAAACAGTTCAACCAATAGCTGAACAAACCATTTTTAGATGACCTTCTCATGCCGTTCATTTGTGCTGTTCTAATTATGGTAAAGATCCCTCTCAGAATGTTGAGACTCATTCTGCTAGAGTAGTGGGCTATGTCTGGGGATTTCTGGAAAGGGATATAGGAGAAGCACCCATTTACCAAACATTACAAGTTGGATTTTATTTCTGGAGCCAGAGCAGGCTTCACTAGAGGTGTTCTAGGAATTCTGGATGGTGGCCCTTCTCCATCCACCCTTTTGTCTTCATCTTTGCCAATCATTGCATATTTAATGGCTACTGCAACAGTAATTTAATGAAGATGACGGTACAGTTGTGTAAATAAACGTATCATAACACTAGATGTTCTAATACAGTACTAGCACCTTCCCTCCACCCCCATAAAATAATCCTTTACCCAGCCAGGATGGGATATCTTTTTATCTTTATGTCCTTTTGACAAGACTTTACTTAGCGGAGTGTTCATCAGCCTCTTTCTATAGGCATGAAAGCTTTGAGTTTTGGTGCATCTACACATCCCTCTTATACTAATATATACCTTTGCTCTAAGGGTGGTCATATGGCACACAAGAAAGGCACCTGAAACTTTGTAGACAGGCGTGGACATATAGTATCTCTGCCAGGGTATTTCCATATTGTAATGTCTACTGCAACAGTGATCTTGTTGAACATCTGCTGTTGTGGTAAGTTAATTACACAGTTATATGTTTGCATTAGTTTAGTATTTATATACAGTTTTCAGTTTAGTATAAGAAAAGAGTTAATTCCTATGTTTTAGGGCTGTCACACTTTGGGGTAGTATTTTTCTGCCTTTTTTTTTTTTTTTACTTCTGGTTCTGGGGTACAGTTGTAAAGGTCACAGTGTACAAGATGCCATAAAATTGCAGCTTTTGTTAATAATGTGGTGGTATAATAAAGTAATGAATCAGGTAAAGCAAAATTGCAGATAGATTGGTTTGGCATGACTATTGAATGTTTTCACTTTTGTAGCTTGTCTAGCTCATTATAATAGGGATTTACTATGTAGACTGTCTCGTTGATTGAATAGGGAATAATTTGACAGACAGGTCAGTTTGTTCCTTTGTTTAGGTGCTTATTCAGATTTTCCAGTTTATAGTAATATACATGCTGTATGCATGCAGTTTTCACTGAGGCAGATCTGTTAATAGTGGATATTTTTCAGGTGTTCATCATATCGATCATTGCTGCAGTAGACTTGACTATATGGGGATATATCCTGTCAAGGATATGACAGCGGGCCATCTCCAATTTCCCTGGACAGAAATAGTTGTTGTCTGTCTTAGGGCCTAATTCCAGCTATTGATCCTTCTTGCCTCTTTTCATGCAGAAATTCAAGATTCTGAATATGGACAGGAAGGTAAAGGATACAGATGAAGGATTATCTCCTTAGATTTCTGATTCAGACTCAGAGGAGAGGACAGTATGCATGTGAGGATTTCTCTTTTTCTCTGAAACTATTTCCAGAATGTATCTGTGTTTTCTGTGGAAACACTGAAGTTTTTCATTCCCTCAGAAAATACTATGAGCCGTTTCAAATGGAATTTCCAGAACCTTCCCCCATCCCTTCTGCCCGGTCATCATTGGAGGATGTGTGTGTCACTGCCTTCAATTTTTCTGACAGTCAGCTTGGTGCCCCTAAAAAAGCAGATAGATTATTATGTAAAGTTTCTCAGTCTTTTACGTTCTTGTACACTCATCCCAAATCTGACCTAGCAGGTATTTTTAGTTAATCCTACTTTTACTAAAAATTTAGTTAATTTGTTGGCATAATGGTTAAGGTATCTACCTTACAAACACAAAGTTAATGGGTTTAAATCTCACATATGGTAATTGGCTAGGCATAAAATGGCCCAAAAGGGCAGTTAAGCTAGTACTAATCTAGGAACCTGTGAACCTAATTCCAATACTTCATTTTCTGACAAGGATGGTAAAATAAGTAAGTATGGGGAAAAGTATATGTTTCTGCAAGTCTGATTTTCAGAATTTTGAATTGTCAGGCTTATATGTAAGTCTCTTCTGACTAATTGTGAAAGTATGAAGAAAGATTTGTTTGCAGTTTCCTCTTGTGAGGAAAAGTTTGCTTTAAATGGTTTAGTTTCTTCCATTTTGCATGTCACAACTTTGTTTAAATTGTGTGTATGACTCTGTTGGTACATTGCCCAGGGTTATAGCCACTGGTACTATTTTAAAAAGGTGTGCCTGGCTTTGTTCTTAGAACTTCTACGATGATGTGAAAAATGAGATTTTAAATTCTCTTTTGGAAAGATAGGTTGTTTTTGGACCGTCTGCTATAGAGGTTTTCAAAACATGTGTTGAGAGAGAGAAACTGATTTAGGGAATCTATCAGATTCTTCAGCCCTCCTTTTCCAAATTTTCCAAGGGATTCCCTGCCCCTGTTCAAATTTTGCCACGAAACAAAATAAACATGCTCGGCAAAATGCTAGTAAACAGAAGTTTTAAGATGCAAGAGTAAGGGGTTTCAAAAAGAAGACAGGGGCCCACCAAGAACAGACTTACACACACAAATATAAAAGAGATGCTTGCTTTAATCATGGCACTCAACTCTTTGAATCACTTTGGTCCCCTGGACCTCTATAAGCTGTTACAGAGAATACCACAGTCATGTGGTACATCAACAAGCAAGGGGGGGTACCAGGTATTACCCACTCTGCAGACTAAACATCTTATCTTGGGATATAGCTTTACAGCACAATTGCTCTCTGCAGGCATCCCTCATCTCATCAGAGCAAACTTGTGTGTCTCGCAAGCTGAGCAGGACAAAGGCAGACCCTCACTAATGGAAACTCGATCAGGGGTCCTCCAAGCTTTGATCCATCAGTTGACGTTCATCTAGTAGAGCTCTTTGCCTTCTGTATGCAAAACGCCCGCAGACAGATGCTTTATATTTTACTTAGGAATGTTCCTGTATGCTTTTCCATCCTTTTCACTGAAGATTCAGAAGGAATTACCCAAAATCATTGTGGTGAATTCTGTATGGCCCATGCAACAATGGTTCTCCCTTCTTTTGAAAATGGCTAGGTCCAATTACCACAAGCTTTCTCGTAGAATTTATCTAATCATACAGGGGTGTTTGATATGCCCCAGCCCAGATCATCTTCAGTTGACTGCCTGGATGATAGGGTCTTCATTCTCTTTAGGCTCTTGTTTATTGAGGATGTGCAGCAGGTACTAATGGAGGCGAGAAAGCTTGCTGCTAGAAAGTCATATATTAACAAATGCGAAAGGTTTTCTAGTTGGGGCCAACAGCATAACCAACACCCTTTCAGGGCTAGTGTTTCTCTAGTTGTACAGTATTTGTGTGAGTTGGTATCCTGTGGCCTTTCTTACTCCTCCATCAAGGTTCGTTTGTCGGCCATTTCAGCATGTCTGCTCATAGATCCCCCTCTTTTAGTGCATTGTAATGTAAAGTTTTTGAAAGGGGATTTGCATAACAGACATTTAGAAAAAGCAGTGGCTCCTCCTTGGGATTTTAATTTTGTGTTAGAGAAGCCAACAGTTACTCCCCATTTTCAACCAACTGATAGGCTGATTTGAGGTTCTTAACATTTCTTAACATGAATAACGTTTTACTGATTGTCTCTAACCTCTGCAAGAAGAATATCTGAGTTGCAAGATCTTATGGTGAGTTAACCCTATTTCATTTTCCACAAAGATAGAGTTTCTTTGACAACTAATCCTTCTTTTATGCCTAAAGTGGTATCTGGGTTTACTTTAAGCTTAACTATCCATCTCCCCATTTTCTTTCTTGAAGCCAAAAGTGAGGGAGAAAGGCTACTCCATACCTTGGATGTCTACAGACAATTCGGATATCTTGAGAGAAGAAAATCTTTCAGATCTTCAGATCAGTTGTTCATTTCTTGTGAAGGTTAGAAAAAGGGACATCCTGCATCTAAACAGGCTATTTCCAAATGGTTGTCTCAGGCTGTTACCTTTTTTTTTTTTTTTTTTTTTTTAACATCTTTATTGAATTATCACTTGTGACATAGGCAAATTTACATTTATATAAAAATAATCAAACTGTATTAACAAGTTTACGTTTACAAACACTATACTTCACATATATTGCTGTATATCATATAACCTAAGCAACATTACATAAATTATTCAAGTCCTGCCCTTTTTTTAAACAAGAAGCATCTTTATTAAACCATCACTTGCGACTTAGGCAATCATACATTTATATAAATGAAAATAAACCACACTGACACAGTCCTAGTTAAAGGCATTTTACATCACAAACCATGCTGACATACTCCCAGTTGCAAACCATATACATCACTTATAATCTACCCAATCATTTTCAGTCCAGCTTTACGTACCTCATTTAAGTCCTGCCTTCTTTTAAACCTCATTCCTCCCCTCTATGTATTGTTCTCACAAATCCCATTTTTTCCTATGTAGCTTGCTCCCAGCATTTTCTAAAGATCTCAGTTCCAGTTGTTTTAACCCTTTTACTATATTCACTACTTTTAGTATAGTTGGTTTAAATTTTGATTTACATTTTCTAGTAATTGCTTTTTTGGCAGCCAGCATAATTAGACGCAGCAAGGCCTTATTATGTTTAAGCAATTCTGATTCTATGTCATAACTCAGAAAAATCATCTTCCTCGTCACACCAATCTGCCCACCCAACATCGTTTCTTTGTGAATTGCTTATCCAGTCTCTCTTCTTAATTCTTTCTAACCTCCTGTGATTGATATTTATAGTTACCATACAATATTTATTATGCTCTACTGATAATTCCTTTTTTAATGGCAGTTTCTGTTCTAGATTATACTACAAACAATACCAGTGCAGGTCTTTAGTTTAGGACCCCCCCCCCCCCGTTTCTTTCTCTTTGCCTATACTCTGATACCAATCTTTGATGGGGAAGGCAATCTCTAACCTGCAGTCCAAATAAATTATTGGCATCTTCCCATTTGGTCATCTTTCCCTCTCTAGTTATTTGCTCCCAATCCCTTGGTTCCTTTGCCAGTTTTCTCCAACAAATTCCAGCCCTCTCTTGCCTATTGTCTGCATCCCCAATTGCAGTCATCCCTATTGGCAGAATCTCCTTTCTCCATCCCCGTGTTGGCTTAGTTCTTAGGATACTTTTTGCTACTTATAGATAGAATATTCTGTATGATTATTGTTACTCTCCTTAAAGGCCTGCATCCAAAATCCCAGTATCTCCTTGTTTCTTGAGCCCTCCCCCCCCCCTGTTTCATCATCATCCCTTTCCACTTTGAATTATAGTTTTCTGCTTGGGCTATGTATAGGAGCCTTAACTGATTAGCTCTGAAATACCCCTTCAATTCGGGTAATCCCAATCCATCCTGTTATACTGGAAGAATCAGCTTATCCCACTTTACACTTGCCATCTTCCTGTCCCAGACAAATTCCTTCAACTCTCTGTTAATTGCTATCCACAACTTCTCCTCTCGTTGATACAAATTTGCCCAGCCTGTAAGACTAATTGGACTAAAAACATTTTAACTGCTTGTGTCTTATTATCCATATCCATATAACAAAGCTTCCATTTTCTCAGTTATTGTATTATCTTTTGTTAGTCTCTTCCCACATATACTTAGCTGCGACACCAGAATAATTTTTAATCCATACTTCTAAATACTTTATTTTATCATGTCCCCATAAATATGGATATTGCTGAACCAGTTCATATGTGGGTACATAATTTACCAATATTGCCTTTGTTTTTGTTTCATTAATTTTGTATCCTGAAAAGATTTGAAACGGTCTCCAAATAGGCTATTACCTTTTGTTATTCTCACCAAAACAAAACTATTCTAGACAGGGTAAAGGTTCACTCTACCATGGCCTTGGCTTCATCATTGGCTTTTTTGGAAAGGGCTCCATTTGAGAAGTATTCTAGAATCAGCATCTTGGTCCACTGTACATACTTTTACAAAGCACTACAAGCTTGATTTCTTCTCTTGGTCTAGATCAGGCTTTGCTAGGACCATTCTCCATAGGTTCATAGGTAGATACTAGGCTATCTGCCTGAAGGCATTTATAAGCCTAGCCGGAATATGTTGGCTTTTGCCGCCCCTTAGATGAGTTCCCTGTGCCTCTGTCCAGCAGAGCCATTGAAGTGATCCCTGGGGTAAACTTTCTGATGTGAAATTGTTAAATCTCACCATTTATTCTCACTGATGGGTTCGGAGCCGATAGCAAAACTCAAGACCAAGCCCCTTATCCCACAATGCACTGCTGGAATTACCTCAGATCTAGTTTGCCGCGGCAATAGGATCTCGGTGATCCAGCTAGCTCGGACCATTTTTGGAATAAAATAACAGCAAGTCTGTTTAAAAAGTTCTCCTTTTTGTTTAAAAAATAGTGTGTGTTAGTATTAGGTCTTTTCAATATATAATCTATAGTTTCAATAGTTATAAATAGTTTAAACGTTAGTGCCTTGTTGGCTTCTTCAGTTGTGTGGACCTTTAGCTCTATTTACTCTTATTATTCTTATAATATTTAGGCTTTTTTCTGTGAGCCTTATTTTTGGGCTTAGTTGTTTGTGGATACTTACAAGTGAAAGGACTTTACTGTTTTACCTTTTGCAGTTTACTCTTTGTTTTATTTAAATATGTCGGATGAGAAGGAGAAATCCCATCCTAAATCGGGTTTTAAAAAATCCCCAGATTGTGGGCAGAAAATGTCCATCACTGACGGACACATTCAATGTGTCTACTGTCTGGGGGCTAAACACCTCCAAGACACCTGCAGCATTTGCCACTCCTTCTCTTCAAGAGTCCTCTTGGAGAGAAGGAGGAAACTTATAGACAGGGGATTGCTACAGCAATCTTTTTCCAAGGTGTTGAGTAGCCATGAGGGTACTAGTACGTCCTCCAAATCCTCAAAATCCAAATCTTCAGACAAAGTGACAAAAAAGGCAAACATTTCAGGAGGAGGGTCATCGGTTCCACAGACATCGGAACCGAGTGTACCTTTGATTCGGAGCCAGCTCGCGGTATTGGAGTCAGTCTCTGAAGTTCCTTCTTCCCCTCTACTCCAATCAGCACCTTCGGTGCATTCAGCTAAGTCCTCAGTCAGCCTTTCAGATTTGGACATGGATCGGCTAGTGTAGAAGCTTTTACAGGCACCAGGACTTTCCAAATTGTTGTTGGCCCCAGCCAGCTCGTCGGTGATGAAGACCATGGAACCAGATTTGTCTACTCCTCCTCCGAGCCGTACTGGACTCTCGGAGCCGAAGGAAACTGAACCTTTGATTGTCAAATCTTTGGAGCCGATACCCACACCGGTGTTATCGGCTCCATCTACTCGGACATCCTCGGCACCGTCCGAGGACTCTAGGAGCTGACACTTTTTTTTGTCGGTGCTGACTCTTCCTCTCGGGGCTTCGGCTCGGAAGAGCTCGGCTCCTACCTCAGGCTCGGAGCCGAGAGTTTCAGTGTGGGAGGATCAGACGGTACTCTTGGGTCCATCCACTCCTCCTCGTCAGAGCCATGGTGCCTTCGATGCTATGAGGAGAGTTTTGTCTCCAAAGACAACGTCAGCATTGGTTCAGCCTTCCCTCTCCCCTCAAGCTCCTGTGTCTGCTTCTATATCTCCCGATCCATCTAAGCATAGAGACCCCGAGCCTCAAGTACCCCTACAGGGCATCCCCTACTCTTCTGAGACCTCCCCCGATCCCCCCACTGAGGAGGTGCCCAGGAAGAGACTGTGCAAGAGGAGGCACTTAGACTCCCCACAGGAGTCTTTGACAACTGATACGGACTTAGATGAGTCAGAAGGGTCCTCTCGATCCCCCTCTGAGGATATCTCATTTGCAGAGATACTAGAGATCCTTAGTCAGAGGGGTGATTGGCAGTCCAAGACACCTACTGAGGATGAGTCCATGCTCTTGAAGGCTTTTCAATTCAACCTTCCACTTCTTGGGTGTCTCCGCCTTACGACGAGCTCATTGAACTGATTTCTTGTAAGGAGTGGGAGTCACCGGAGGCCATGGAACCTGTTCCTCTTAAGCGTAATAAATTCATGTCTGCCCTAGTGGACAAGCCATTTTTGACAAAGGGAGTGCCTGTTGATGCCATGGTGGTAGCTGCAGCCACCAAAAAGGAAGTTTCTGAGACATCCACCTCTACCCACCCCCCTAACAGAGATTCTAGAGTCATGGATAGATATGGGAAGTGCTTGTTTAGTTCAGCGACTTTTTCTCTGTGATCACTGAACTACTTAACCCACTTTACGAGACTACAGAGAGATGTCCTGAAAGAGCTAGGAGATGCTCTCCAGGCTATGGTAGCTGCAGGGGTGGCCGACAAAGTCAACACCCAGCTCGCTACCCTAAACTCAATGGTAAACTCATCCATGCATCTCATATCCTATGCATCTGATGGTTCGAGTAGAGCCGCTAGTTCAGGCATTGCTCTTCGAAGACAAGCCTGGATGCGTCTCTTTTCCTTTGCGGAACCCTTTAAGTCTTCCTTTATTAATACCCCATTCGATGGTTCATCACTGTTTGGGCCCAAAGTAAAGGAAACTTTAACCAGGTGTGAGCAAGAAGGCAAGACCTTATCTGCCGTTGGAGTCTGTTTTTTGACCCCTGCTAGGCCCTACCCCAAGGGCCCTAGGGGAGGGAAAATGTGGTTCTGAAAAGCACAGGCAGCCTTTCAGGACACACGTGGAGAAACCCCCTCTAGAGACAGAGGAGGGGGTTATAGCAGAAGACGCCACCCCCCGCGGCAGAGGGGGTCCGCAGCAACAGGGTGACAGGGGTCAGTTCTCCGGTCAGCCTTACCAGCCCCCCTGAAAGGGGGCCTGACTGTTCGGCTCTGGAGGCAGTCGGGGTTCGCTTGTCTTTGTACCCAAAAGCCTGGCTAAACATAACATCAGATACTTGGGTATAAAGCATCATTTCCAGAGGATATTTCATTCCGTTCTCTTCCCCACCCATTCCCGTAAAGAGAATCCCAGATGTTTCACCCAATCTCAGGGAACAAGCAATCGTAGAGGTCCACCGATTGCTATAAAAAAGTCATCCAACCAGTCCCAGCAGACCAAGTTGGATTCGAAACTTACTCAAGATTCTTTTTGGTACCAAAGAAAACAGGGGACTGGAGACCTATCTTGGACCTCAGCAGACTCAAACAGTTCATAAAGAAAGAGAAGTTCTGAATGGTTACGCTTCAGTCCATTCTTCCTTTCTTAGGGAAAGGCGATTGGATGTGCTCCATAGATCTCAAGAACGCGTACTATCACAAAAAGATGAACAGACGCTCCAGAGATCATCTGCGCTTCCGGCTGGGAGCCAATCATTACCAGTTTCGAGCCCTGCCCTTTGGTCTCACTACAGCCCCCAGAGTGTTCACCAAATGCATGGCAGTGGTCACGGCTCACCTGAGACATCTAGGATTCCAGGTGTTTCCATACCTAGACGATTGGCTCCTAACCGCTGCCAGCAGGCATCAATTGATTCAGGCAACACAATACGCATTGACACTCTGCCATCAATTGGGCATTACAATCAACTTCGAAAAGTCTGCCTTATCGCCATCGCAGCATACCATTTTTATAGGAGCAGAATTAGATACCTCAACTACCACTCTATGTCTCCCTGTCGAAAGAGTCTCTCTTCTCTGCCAAAATGTCAGCTTACTGGTGTCAAAGAACAAAGCTACAGCAGTAGAGGTATTGAAAGTACTAGGTTTGATGGCGGCAGCAATCCTGGCTATACCACTCGCAAGGATGCATATGCGAATTCTTCAATGGCTCCTCTCTTCACTCAGTGGTCTTACCAGAAACTACCGATGCACCACATGATTCTCAGCACGGATTCTTGCAAGAGCGACCTTCATTGGTGGTTGACGTCTCTTCATGTCACAATCGGTAGACCCTTTGTCCCCCCCCAGTAGCCACTGTGACCACGGATGCTTCCCTGATAGGGTGGGGGGGGGGGCATTTTCAGGGAAAGACTGCCCAAGGCACATGGACAGATCAAGAATCACATCTGCACATCAACGTTCTAGAGTTGAGAAGTGGTACTTCTGGCGTTGCAGTACTTTCAGGACTCTCTTCCTCTAGGAACTATTGCAATTCAGATGGACAACATGTCTCTGGTACTTGAACAAACAAGGCGGAACCAAGTCTTACTCCCTTTGTCGAGAAGCCCTCAGGGTGTGGCAATGGGCTGTGTCATCCCAGCATTTTCTATTAGCAATGCACATCCCGGGGAAATCCAACATGATAGCGGACAAGCTAAGCAGGGCGATATTGCTCCCTCACAAGTGTTCTCTTAAACAACAGGTTGTGGAGTTGATTTTCCGCAAATGGGGCCAGCCTTGCTGCGACCTTTTTGCCAGACACATCAATTCAAAATGCAGAAGCTACTTTGCCCTAATACCACCTCCCGGTCATCCCCCGAGAGATGCACTTCTACAAGCTTGGCCCCCGGGTCTCCTTTATGCATTTCCTCCCTTCCCATTAATACCCAGATTTTTACAAAAAGCAAAATCGCTGAGAAGGACTGTTATTCTCATAGCCCCCTACTGGCCTCGACAGATTTGGTTTCTGATGTCTTTCAAGAATGCAACTGCAGTCATAACATATGGGTTGTCCTGCCTCAGGTAGCCCTTGGTCGGCCGAATTCCAAAGTCTGGGTCCGGCGTCTGCTGGTGTCGCCTCCTCTCCGACGTCACAACAGCTGGAGTATAAAGGCATCGGCCGACGCCATCTTCTTCAGTCTTTCTTGCCGCGTGGTGCCCGAAGCAGAAGCAGTTCGCAAGTGCCGGTTGGTCAGCTCCTGAGTTTTCTATATTGGACTTGTCTACTCTAAATACCTTTCTCATTGTGCCAAAGTTCAAAATGCTAACGTTACAGCAACTCCTTCCCATGCTGGACAAGGGGTCTTGGCTGGTCACTCTGGACCTCAAGGAAGCATACCTGCATGTCCCAATCAGACAAAGCTGCAGAAGATACCTCAGATTTCTTGCAGGGACAGAGCACTATCAATTCTCAGCATTGCCGTTTGGCTTATCTACTGCGCCCAGAGTGTTCACAAAATGCCTGGCATCAGTAGTGGCACACTGCAGACTCCAGGGAATTCAAACATACCCCTACCTGGACGACTGCCTCATACAAGCAGACAACAGACAAACCTTAATAAAAAACTTGGACTATGTCATGCAATTACTACAGGCCTTGGGATACACAGTCAACATTCAAAAGTCAAGGCTACTGCCATCCCAACAGATTATTTTTCTAGGAGCCAAACTGGACACACAAACACAAATGGCCTGCCTCACAGAGGAAAAACAACAGCAGTTACCAGAGTACTTCAAAGGCCTAGCACAGCTCTCCCAGCTGACTGCAAGGAAACTCCTGCAGGCCCTGGGGTTCATGGCATCATGCATTCTCCTGATACCTTTGGCAAGACTTCATATGAGAAAGCTGCAATGGTATTTGAAAAGCTTATGGTCACAACACAGCCAAAACCTAGAGGACGTAATCCCACTTATTCCATGTCTGCAAAAGGAATTCTTGTGGTGGGCTCAAGCAAGTCAATTAAACAAAGGCATGTCTTTCAACAGACCTCAAGCAGGTCAAATACTTACAACAGACGCCTCAGATCATGGATGGGGGGCGCACATGGAGGGCAGATGCGTTCAAGGTCAATGGACACCAAAGGAAAGACATCTGCACATAAACCAAAAAGAGATGCTGGCAGTGACACATGCAATCGAGAGTTTCGAAAAATCACTGCAGCAAGGACATTTACTAATAAGGACAGACAACACCACTGTCATGTGGTATATAAACAAGCAGGGAGGGACTCATTCATATACCCCCTCTGCAGACTAACAATGATTCTCTGGGAAAAAGCACTGAGCCTGAAGATACACCTGCAATCCCACTTTGTGCCAGGCAAGGACAATGTACTGGCAGACAAGCTGAGCAGAAATTTCTTGGATCCACACGAATGGATGCTGCATCCCCACATTTTCTCACAAATAACAAAGACATGGGGAAGACCGGACATAGATCTATTTGCGTCTCACATGAATCATCACCTGGAAAAATTCTGTACCAGGACCCACCATGCACTAGCCTGGGCAACGGATGCTCTCTCCTTCAGCTGGAATTCCCTAAAAATTTATGCATTTCCCCCTCTGCCACTGTTGACCAAGGTGATCCTGAAGATCAAAGCAGAACAACCAACGGGCATTTTGATAGCTCCAGACTGGCCAAAGCAACACTGGTACCCATTGCTGTTGAGCATAACTCAGACCAAACCGTGGCCTCTGCCCCTATGGCCCCTGCTCCTAACACAACACAACTACAGGACTGTTCACCAAAACCTGAAAACATTACATCTGACAGCCTGGAGGTTACTTTAACTCCTACCGCTTCCAATCTTTCCAAGGCAGTTCAGGACATCTTATTGGAAGCACGCAGACCATCCACCAGAAAAGCCTATTCAGCCAAGTGGAAGAGATTCAGCATCTGGGCTGCCAACAGGGGTCAGGATACAACAGTACTGAGTATACCTCAGATATTGGAATACTTGGCAAAAATGTTTCATTCTGGACTCTCATATTCTTCCATAAAGATTCATGCCTCAGCAATCTCAGCAAGATACAATTGTGATCCACCAGTGTTCTCACATCCTTTGCTAAGACAGTTCCTGAGAGGAATAAAGAATATCAAGCCTCCCAGAAAACAACCAGTACCTGCATGGGACCTCAGTTTTGTACTGGAAAAATTATCTCTGCCTCCCTTTGAGCCAGCAGCAACCTCGGAGATGCAATTTCTATCATGGAAAATGTTTTTTCTATTGGCAGTCACATCAGCAAGAAGAGTCTCGGAGATACAGGCACTCATGGCAGTACCTCCTTTCCTTATTTTCCATCAGGACAGAGTCTCTCTAAGAACAAATCCTTCTTTCATGCCAAAGGTGATTTCCAGGGTGTCTCTAAATCAAGCTATTCACCTTCCTACCTTCTTCCCCAATCCTCAAAACAGAGGGGAAAGACTGCTGCATACCTTGGATATACACAGGCAACTACGCTACTACTTGGACAGAACTAAGGCCACCAGAAAGTCTGACCAGCTGTTTGTAGCCTGTGCTGCTGGAATATAAGGAAAAGCAATCTCCAAGCAAACAATTTCAAAATGGATTGGACACTGCATCAGATTCTGCTATTCTTACCATGGAAAAAGTGTGCCAGCCAATATTAGGCCACATTCCACCAGAGCTATAGCCACATCCACAGCTTTCCTAAGAGGAGTGGCTACAAAGGACATTCTAGAGGCTGCTACATGGAGCTCCGTGCATACATTTACCAAAGACTACAACCTGCCTTTATACTCCAGATCCCGAGCAGGCTTTGCTTCGGCAGTCCTGAAGGGCATTTTAGCTACACCATCTTTTTCTTAGCTCCATCCACCCCCAGCTTGGCTATGGTATTCAACCCATATGTTATGACTGCAGTTGCATTCTTGAAGGACATAGTACAGTTTTGTACCTACCATAAATGTAGATGTCCGATAGATATGCAACTGCAGTCGGATTTTCCCTCCCTCCTTCCCCTCTTTTCCTTCATTTGGGTCCATTCCCCCTGTTCCTTTTAGCTGGGGGTATCTCCTATGGTGTATCTGTTTATTACTGTTGTGCATGTCTGGAATTGTTTATCCATTCACCAAATTTAGCCTTCCTAGGAGAGCACCTGGCATCTGGGGCAAGAAACACTGAAGAAGATGGCGTCGGCCGATGCCTTTATACTCCAGCCGTTGGGACGTCGGAGAGGAGGCGACACCAGCCGACGCTGGACCCAGACTTTGGAATTCGGCCGACCGAGGGCTGCCTGAGGCAGGTCAACCCATATGTTATGACTGCAGTTGCATATCTATCGGACATCTACATTTATGGTAGGTACAAAACTGTACTTTTCTCCATCATCATCTGTTGGAAGGTCCATGGATCCTGGACCCAGTTCCGGACCTTCTGACGCACCCGTCAGGGGACCTTCATCCTTCACTGCAGTCCTTGAAACTGACTGCTTGGCTAATCCACTTCCCCTAATTGCCAGGCTTCATTCAATTTCAGAAGATAGAAAACAAATTCTCTTGTCTTCTCACAAGCCATCTACTAGGAAATTATATGGCAGTAAATGGAAAAGGTTCTCAATTTGGGCCAACATGCAGAACATTGACCCTTTCCGAGCTCCGCTATCTTCTATTTTAGAATGTTTGACAAAAATTTTTAAGGAAGGAGCAGCAGCTGCGTTCGAGTTCAGTTAGCTGCCATCTCAAATTTTCACCTTGGTTTTGGGGGCTCAAATGTTATGGGCCATAAATTACCTAAGACTTTTCTTAAAGGCGTTCTTCATATGAGACCTCCGATCAAAATTCCCTATTCTCCCTGGAATTTAAACCTTATGCTGTCTCAAATTATTCTTCCTCCTTTTGAGCCAGCATCTTCTTGTGATCTCAAATTTTTATCCTGGGAAACAGTATTTATTATGGCCATTACTTCTGCCCGCAGAGTGTCAGAACTTCAAGCATTATCTATCACACCACCTTACATGAGTTTCCATACTGATAGAGTATCTCTCAGAACAAACCCCTCATTTTTACCTAAAGTCTGTTCTGAATCAAATATCAATCAGGTCATTGAGCTGCCAGTCTTTTTTCCCAACCACTCCAACAAATTGGAATACATGCTGCACAAACTTCATGTTCACAGACAGCTCAGATTTTATCTTGACAGAACTAAGGATATTAGAAAATCAGATCAACTTTTTGTATCCTTCTCAGAAGCAAGAAAAGGCAATCCAGTGGCTAAAACAACCTTATCTAAATGGTTATCCGATTGCATAGCCTTTGTTTATGAAAATGCGAGCATGCCATTAACACACAAACCTAAGGCTCATTCTACCAGAGCCATCTCTACGTCTTCTGCTTTTCAAGCTAAATTGCCCCTTGACAATATTTGTGCTGCAGCCACTTGGTCTAAGCCTCATATTTTTATGATGCATTACAAAGTGGATAAGGCTTCAAGGGACAGGTCTTCCTTTGGTTCTGCAGTATTGAAGAACATACTCCCAGGATTCAGGGTGCTAGGGACACTACCCATCAGTGAGAATAAACGGCGAGATCTAACAACTTCACATATAGAAGTTATGTACTTACCATAACGTTCCATGTGAGTTGTTTATCTCGCCTTTGTCACGTCCCTCCCTCCTTCCCCCTCCTGGCTGACTGTTGACTTAGAGGCTAGTACCATCCTGGTTATTCAGTATTTCTTCTTCCCCTTTGGGAGGTGTTCTTGGTAGAAATACATAAAAGGGTATGTATATGTTTGTGTATATATATGTAAATATTATTGCTCACAGCAAACAAGATCTGAGGTAATTCCAGCAGTGCATTGTGGGAAAAGGGGCTTGGTCTCGAGCTACTGGCAAACCTTGAGCTTTGCTATCGGCCGTGTCTCGGCTCCGAACCCATCAGTGAGAATAAAGGCGAGATTAACAACTCACATGGAACTTTATGATAAGTACATAACTTCTATTTTCCCATCCACTTGTCAGGGTTTCTCTTGAAGAGGGTTAATGAGGAGCTCTGCCTAATGTAGATTGGCATCTTGTTCCAGAGCATGAGAAGTCTCTGGGACAGGAATCTATCCCTCCAGCACGGGAACCCTTCTCCTTCTACCGCCCAAAGGTTGTAAGCTAGGGTAATTTACCTGTATAGCTAAGGCAAGGCTATTAAAACAGTGGTCATTGCAATGAACACAGTATAGTTGTGTGAGTAAACTTACCATACTAGTAGATGTTTGAATGATCACTGCTGCAGTAGCCATTCCCTTCCTCCATCCCCCTTAGTTTTATGAGTGAGTGTGTGTATATACATACATGCATACACACACACACACACACACACACACACACACACACACACACACACACATGCACAAACACGCGCATGTGTATGCACATTTATTTATTTTACTCTTAGCTATGTTGTCAGGGCTCCTTCTCCCTCTGTCAGTTGACGTGAGAGCTCTAAATGGCTCGGCACTCAAACCTGTTGTTTTTTTAGCCAGCTCAGCTTGATCTGCTTAACAGTTTAAGCACGACCAAGGTGTTCTGAAGCTTTGGAAGCTATCCATCTGTTATATCCTTAGCAGGATATAACCTATATAGTTAACACTACTGCAACAGTGCTCATTCTAACAGCTAGTGTTACAGTAAGTTTATTTACACAACTTCTAAAGCCTTATCACTATAATATGAGGATTTATATAACTTCAGTGCTTGTAGTGTGTATGTGTGCGTGTGTGCATTCACATGAACGATTAAACTGCAGTTTCTGACCATTGCAAGATGTTCTTCGTTTTCCATTGCTGCAGTCCTGACTATTGGGTATAGTCCGCGTCCCGTCGGCCCGAATACCAGAGTATAAGGCTGACGTCGGTCAGGGCGCATTAGACTGACGTCAGTACGTCAGGGTACTAATGCGCATGACCGACGTCATATCCTCAGTCTTTTTTGCCGCATGGTCCGATGCAGAAGCAGTTTTGCGAGTGCAGGTTGGCGTTCTGAAATATTTCCGAAACCGGAGTTTCAGACCGAAACAGAGTTGGCTAAGTACCCCGTTGGGGAACATTTTGGTTTTTTCTTGCCTCAGTATTTTACCGGATGTCAGAAAAAGTGAATAACTGTATTTCTTGTGGGAAACAGATACCTCATAGGGATTACCATACCTTGTGTATACCTTGTTTAGGGCCTGAGCACGACGTTGTTGGTTGCCGCTCTTGTGCTAGGTTTAACAAACGCACTATTAAGAGGAGGTTAGACTGTGCCAGGTTAGTGTTTGGGAAGCGTTGCAATTATAAAATGCCGTCGGATGCTCCGACGCCCGCTTCCTCCAAGAAGCGCAAGGACAAAACGGTGAAGCCTAGGGTTGATGAACCGGCAGTCCCGGACGTCGGTTCTTTAGAAGGCTCAGTGGAGCCAGAGGTTTTGCCAGGAGTTTCCATGGAGTCCCAGGCAGAAACTTTACTATTACAGGATGTGCCTTCTCAGGAGGTAGGCCAGGCTGAGGGGGCTTCTCAGGTGACTGTTCTTCCCTCTCTTCCCAAGGTTGTTAGAGCCTCTCCTTCTGTTGCCAAAACTTCTTTGAGGGGTAGGCCTAGTTCAGCTTCAGTGGGGGCTTCTCCTAGCATTTCGGGTTCTGTACCTAAGAAACATATGCTTAAAATGGCAGAAGATTTGATTACTATGATTAGAGGTTCTATGCCCCGCCTGATAAGAGGCCTAGGGTGGAACCAGAGTTTGATAGTTTTGAACAGTGTTCAGAGGCTTCAGAATCTTCTGTGGAAGATATGCAGGAGTATCCTACTTATTCTGATTCGGATGTGGATGATTCCACTCCTACAGCTTCTCCGCCTGAGGATTTCTCATTTTCAGAGACTCTGCATTCCATGAGGGAGCACTTTAAATGGGAAGGCCAGGATTACTCTGATTCCAGGAAAAGGCTTAGGGAATTCTTGTTTTACCCCAGCATAGGCCTTTAGCTATTCCTCCTGTGTTGAATGTGGTGGAAGATGTTTTTGCAGAGGCTTCCCTGAACCCTGACTCTTTGCCTCCTGCTCCTGTTAAGCCTGATAGGTATTATAGGGTGCCCGAAGCTCATAAATATTTGTTTAAGAGTCCTAGGGCGGACCCAGAAACAATTTCTCAAGGGCCTAAAGGTGTTAAGGCTTCTGTGGTTAAAAATCCTGTTCCCACTGATAAAGAGGCAAGGGCTTTGGATAGGTGGGGAAAGAAAGTGTATACTTCTTCCACTCTAGCCATGAGAGCATTGAATTGTCAGTTTCACATGCTAAAATATCAGAATTATCTCCTTTCACAATTAAAATCTAAGGTGGATGCATTGGCGGAAGGTATTGAGTGTAAAGAGTTGCTGGATTTGGTTCATGTGTCTGAACAAGTGGGTAAGCATTCTTTGCAATGTGGTTTTGATGCTGTACAGGCCTCCTCGAGGGTGGCTGCTACCAGTTCTGTTCTTCGCAGGCATGCCTGGTTGAAGGATCAGAATTTAGCTGAGCATGTTAAGACAAGGATTTTGGATGCTCCTTTACAGTCTGATGTGTTGTTTGGATCGCCTGTGGAAGCAGTTTTAAAGAAAATGGAGGACAAAGCTAAGTCTATGCAAACTGTTAAAGATTTTTGCAGGTGCAGCCGCCAAAGTTTAGTAGAAATTGGCCTGCTAAGGGGTGGACATATCCTGCTTATGATTCCCAGTCTAGGGGTAGGTCTAGACGTGGTAGGGGCAGGGCTCAAGGTTCTTTTAGGCCTAGAACAGGGAGTTCACCTGCTCAGACTTCTGGTGAGGGCAGGGGTCAGTCCTTTCGTAAACAGACCCAATGACCTGTCTTTTCAGCTGCCAGCAGATTCCCGTCTGGCAGCTCCTTTGGGAGGAAGGCTGTCTCTTTTCAAAGAAAATTGGGATTTAATTACTCAAGACAAATGGGTGTTGGATATCATTCACCACGGTTACAGATTTTATTTCCATACAATGCCCCTTTCAAAGGCATGCCAGACGTTCCTCCTCCACAAAGAAAAGAGGCTCACAAGCAAGTTTCTCAGTTACTTCAGATAGGGGCCATTCAGCCAGTCCCTGTATCAGAAAGGGGCCTAGGATTTTATTCTCGCCTGTTCCTTGTACCAAAGAAGGGGAACACGTGGAGACCAATTTTGGATTTATCTCTCCTCAACACGTTTTTGGACATTCCCAAGTTCAAGATGTTGACGTTACAACAGCTTTTACCTCTGCTGGGCAAAGATCACTGGATGGTAACTTTAGATCTCAAGGAAGCTTACCTTCATGTGCCTATAAGGCTAAGTTGCAGGAAGTATCTGCGGTTTCGAGCTGGAAATTTTCATTATCAGTTCTCTGCATTGCCCTTTGGCTTATCTACTGCCCAGAGTATTCACAAAGGTTCTGGCTCCAGTGATAGCTTACTTCAGGCTTCAAGGAATTCAAATCTATCCTTACTTGGACGACTGCCTGATTCTGGCTCAAGAAAAGGAAGACCTTCTACAGCATCTGGAATATGTTATAGCAGTGCTAAGATGCCTAGGGTATTCTGTGAACGAAATAAAGTCCAGTCTAGTACCCTCTCAAGACATGTGCTTTCTGGGTGTGAGACTGAATACAGCAGCCCAGATGGCCTTTTAACCCCGGACAAACAAAAGAGTCTGTCACTTTACTTCCATCAACTATCTCATCAGTCCGTGCTGACTGCAAGGACAGTCCTTCAAGCATTAGGGTTCATGGCATCTTGTATTCTGGTGCTTCCCAATGCCAAACTGCATATGAGGAAGCTACAATGGTATCTCAAAAATGTATGGACACAGCACTGCCAGGATTTGGACACTGTCATTCAAATAATACCTTGCCTTGAAAAGAATTCTTGTGGTGGGCTCAGGAATGTCACCTAAACAAGGGACTCTCTGTGACCCGGCCAGAGGCAAGTCAGATCTTAACGACAGATGCCTCAGACATTGCTTGGGGAGCTCATCTAAATGGAAAGTGGATACAAGACAAGTGGCCTGCCAGACTACAGCATCTACATATCAACATGAAGGAGATGTTAGCAGTCCAGTTTGCATTAATGGCTTTCAAGGAGTTACTTCTTCCAGGGCAGGTGTTGATTCTAACAGACAACACAACTGTCATGTGGTACATCAACAAGCAAGGGGGAACACATTCTTATCCTTTATGCAGGCAAGCAATGATTTTATGGGAGACTGCTAAGCTTGCAACTAACTCTTCAGGCAAGGTTTCTGCCAGGAGCACAGAACTCCTTAGCAGATGTGTTAAGCAGACAAATCATGGATCCCCACGAGTGGAAACTGGATCTTCATGTATTTCAGAAACTGACAGTGTCATGGGGAACTCCAGACATAGATCTGTTCGCTTCTCCACTAAACCACCAGCTGCCAAAGTATTGCACAAAGGGGTTTCATCACACAGCTTGGAAAGTGGATGCTCTGTCTTTCAGTTGGAAAAACCTTCATGTGTATGCCTTTCCACCTCTGCCTCTTCTTCCAAAGGTACTATTAAAGGTCAGACAAGACAGGCCAAGGATGATTTTGATAGCTCCAGATTGGCCTCGGCAACACTGGTACCCACTACTACCGAGTCTGGTACAGAAGCCTCCATGGCCTTTACCTCTGATTCCTCATCTGTTATCTCAGAAGGACGGTCATCTGCTCAATGTCAAGCTTCATTCTCTTCATCTAACAGCCTGGCATATTCTGTGTTGAAACACAGCAGGTCTCAACTTCCTCAACAAGTTTTAAATGTGATTATGGAAGCTAGAAGACCTAGTACAAGGAGAGTGTCACAGAAAAATGGAAGAGATTTTTATTTTGGAGTACAGCAAAGAATTTGGAGATTTCTGAGCCTAATTTGAGTGTGGCTCTTCAATATCTTACTGAGTTATTGGACAAAGGTTTGTCCTTCTCTTCCATTAAGATTCATGCTGCAGCAATTTCAGCTCACTATGATTGTGACCCACCTTTGTTTTCGCATCCTTTGTTCAAGCAGTTTCTTAGAGGGGCAAAGAATATAAGACCCCACGTAGAGCTCCTACTCCTGCTTGGGATCTCAATTTTGTGTTGGAAAAACTTACTCTACAACCTTTTGAGCCTGCAGCTACTGCTGAATTGAAATACTTGTCATGGAAGACTGCTTTTCTGTTGGCTATTACTTCTGCAAGAAGGGTGTCTGAGTTGCAGGCCCTTATGGCAGTAGAGCCTTTTTTGATTTTCCATAAGGATAGGGTATCATTACGTACTAATCCTTCCTTTATGCCTAAGGTGGTTTCTAGTGTGGCTTTAAACCAAACTATTCATTTGCCTACGTTTTATGCAGACCCTCAAAATAAAGGGGAAAAGATTTTGCACACTTTAGATGTACACAGGCAATTGCGTTATTATTTAAGCAGGACTAAGGATTTTAGGCAGTCCCAGCAGTTGTTTGTTTCCTTTGCTTTGAGTTCACAGGGCAAGCCTGTGTCGAAACAAACTATTTCTAGGTGGATTGGCTTTTGCATTGCATTTTGTTATTCCCATCATGGCAAGGAGATTCCAGCTGGGATTAGGCCTCATTCCACTAGGGCTACTGCCACTTCCACAGCTTTTCTAAGGGGGGTGGCAACTAAGGATATTTTGGAAGCAGCTACTTGGAGTTCAGTGCATACTTTCTCTAAGCATTATCACCTTCCTATCTACTCTAAGTCTAGGGCTGGTTTTGCCACAGCTGTTTTACAAGGCATGTTGTCAGCTCCTACTTCTTTATGATTTGCCAGCCTCCCTTACCTCTGCTTTGGGATTCTACCCAATAGTCAGGACTGCAGCAATGGAAAACGAAGAACATAGTACAGTTTTGTACCTACCATAAATGTAGATGTTCGAGGATTCCATTGCTGCAGTCCAATTTACCCTCCCTCCTTCCCCTCTATGTTTAGGGGTGGTTGTGTAGGTGAGTTTACATGTATATATATTTTTGTATATATTGTTGTATATATTGTACATGTTTTTGGTGCAGGTATTTTGGGACTTGTCTTTTTAGGGTCTTCTGACATCTGGGGCAAGAAAAGACTGAGGATATGACGTCGGTCATGCGCATTAGTACCCTGACGTACTGACGTCAGTCTAATGCGCCCTGACCGACGTCAGCCTTATACTCTGGTATTCGGGCCGACGGGACGCGGACTATACCCAATAGTCAGGACTGCAGCAATGGAATCCTCGAACATCTACATTTATGGTAGGTACAAAACTGTACTTTTTCTGACACTGTAGCTTAGTGACTTAGACACTAAGCCATAAATTGACTGTGTGACTTTGCTAGCTCTATCCCCATTGCACAGTTTGTGTTATTCTAAACAAATTGCTTAAGCAGGCCAGTGCTGTCAATTCATCTCATAAGTACAGGACATTTTGTCTACTAAAGCTGTTTGTAATCTTTGACTAAATAAGTAAAATAGATTCTGCACATTTCTCAAGTTTGTAAGCAGTTTTTGTTGCATATACTCTTTAAATATAGACACTCACAAATTTGAACATTCACTCTCTCGCACAGTGGGAATAATGTTGATTGTATGAATTATCATTAGTACCTGCGTTTGTAGGTCTAAAAATGGTTGTGCTCTTGCACACTTTTATTATAAAGCTTATGGATGCTGTCACAGAGATACCATTGGGTGGATTCTTTGCATCAGTGCCAGATTCTTTCCTATGAGGTAAACACAGAATTTTATTTTAGTGCAGCATGTATAACCCTTTTTAATAATAATTTTGTGTAAATACCAAGACTGGACATTGCTTGTTATTACTTTGCATTTTCCCTTTCATTTAGTCTGTTAATATTTTATTCATAAAATATTGTTTCACACATATTGATGATGGACTCCGTGTTTGCTGTTTAATAGAACGGCTAAGGAGATATTGCATTTCTTTTGTGATAAAGTCACTGGAAGCACAGGAGCAAGCAATTAACATTTCCTGTAAATATATGGTGTAATTCAGCTACATTTCATTTTGTGCTGCTTATCGAAATACAAGGTTGGCCTTCAATCAAAACTTGTCATAAATGCAGTCCGTAAACATGGCTGTTGTAAGCAAGTTCTTCCTGCTGTACTCATGTGTAATGTTTAAATGCAATAGTTACTTGTTTTGGAGAATGCGTTTACTGTAGTGCTGCTAATCTCTTAAGACCATAGCTTCTCTTCTTTCTCAGTTCATCAGGCTTCATCTTTAATTGATTTGTTCCCATTTCCTTTTTGAAGTTGCAAATGATGCCCAAGTCTCTACTCCAGTAGCTCAATATTTACTCCAGTGTTAGTTCATGTTCATAAACTTTTATGCTTCAGTAATAGTACTACAAGCGTGTACCTTTTGATAGGACAACAACAGTTTGGCTATGTTAGTAAGCAAGAAGTTTTAGCCACATCTGCAGTGCTGTAATCCATCTACAGTGAATAGTCTATAAAGAAGTGAGCTGTTGTACAAAATAAGGTTTCAGTTCCTGAATAATTTCAAATGACTCCGCATTAAAGGACTTGGCCACATTGTAAACCTCCTGACAGAACTGATTTTTTTTCACCTTAAACATGTCTGAAATGATAAGGAAAACTTCTGAACCTTAAAACTAAAGAATAAAAGCAGATGGAATTTAATATTTTACCTTCGTTGTCTTTGTAGACATAATGTAGAAATGAAAAATTAGGCAGTCACAGAAATGTTCTAGGCTTTGCTTGTAATTGCCTAGCAGCTTTATTTGTAAGATTGAACAGAATATTTACATGACCAACTTTTAAGAACTAGCTCACCATTCTTCAGGTCTAGACAACAGAAACATTTGAAAAGGTGCAACAGCTAGGTTTGTAGTCCTTGCATGGTGCTGCATATTACCCTCATTCAGATGTTTATGGTAGGATTTATGGTTATGTAACAAAGGCAAAAGAGAGAGAAAGCGTGTTTTTGGTCCATTTCAGAGACAAAGCCTACCGTAATCATAATCAATCAACTTACTTAGCAGACCTGTCAGATAGCTAGTATTTTTTTTCTCTTTTAAATAATGTTTTAAGTCTGTTGTCTATGACATTTTAATTCTCATTTTTTCCCTAAATTGCTATTTCAGTTAACTTGACCACCATAATTCCTTAACAGTATGCAATTTGAAAAAGTTAAGTAACATTTCTAGTCATCCTTGAAATGTTAAGTGTGCTACTTGACATAATACTTATTATTTCAGGGCCAGAATTCAAAAAGCTAGCCTTGGATTTTAGTGATAAAGGTTTGTCCAGCTCCAAGTGCTGTTAATGAATGTGACATTTTTAAAAGAGGACTCTGAACTGAGCTCTCAGAAATGATTAATTAGCTTGTCACACTATATTAAGCCAAGGATACTCCTTACTCTGAGCCATTGCCATCCAGCAGTGTGACAGTGGACTGATGGTATGCTGGTTGTGACATTCACTGAGATGCTGGGAGGAAGGCTAAGAAACATGTTCTGTATATTAGAAACAGAAAAGTGAAAATCAAATGACTATCTGCTGTTGCAATGCCAGTGTTCCATATAGTATCAATGCAACTGGTACTTAAACATGCCAAAGTGTGCAGTGCTGAGCCTCAAGATTGTCATACGACTCAGCACTGCTGAAGGCTTATTTTTAGGTCACGTGTGCTCACTGAAGAGTTTGCCAAGAATCACAAGTCGCTTAAGCTGAGTGATACCAACATTATGAATTATGATTTACGTATGAATTATGTTAGCTGCATCTGCCCTTTGCAGCAAAGCATTCCGAAAGTTTTCTGAACTGGCCCCAAATTTATCAGTTATTGTTTACTAAGCATTTCTGAGGATTGGTTTGTCTGAAACTGTTTATTTGTTTGCTTGTTTTTGGATTGATTGACAAGAAAATAACTAACTTTTCATTTGTTTTTTGCTTTTCTTAAAACCAAGTTACACTGCAGCAGCTTACTGAGGACAGTTGTGTAATTAGTAAACGTAGAATATTTTCCCACTTGTGAGTTAAGCAGTCTGACTGAGCAGGTGTCCTCAAAGGCATGTTAGAGCACATTTTCAAGGTAGGCATTGTTAGCTCAGCTGTCGAGCCAGAGGATGGTATAGACATATAGGACAGGGGAGTGCAAGCAGTTATGCCTTGTAACTGAAGCTGCACTCTTAGAAGATTAAACAGTCCTTTATCGTGTCAGAAACGGGTAGTGTAAGTCTAGACTCATCTTTGCAAGTAATCACACTCTTTCCACTTTTATTTATTTATTTATTTATTTTACATTTGTTAACCGGGCTAGTCCAACTGGATACATGTCCATTTTCAGTGGAGGCCCGAGGAGAAAAGCTCCGCTATCTAATACATGGTAAAAAATATAAACACAATATATAAGTTATTACAGGCACAATAAGCATATTCCACAATACATGGGGTATTTCAAGCACAAAAAATACTTAAGACATTAAAACGGAAAATGAGAAAGTAAGGTAATAGGAGATATAGCTGATACAGAAATACTGGAATGGGTAGTATGATACAGCAGAGATTAAGGAGTTTGTTTAAAAGTTTTCAATAGTATGTAGAGAAGAGTATAGTTGATAGATAAGTGACAAGAAAGTTAGTAATGGAATGTAGATAGGAGTATAGTTGATAGATAAGAGACAGCATGAACACTGAAAAAGAAAGAAAAATCTACCTGAGAGAAGTGTAAGGATGCAGTTTGTGTGAGGAGTTGCAAAGATCAGCTTGGGTTGTTGCATGAGCATAGCCACTGATTGGTTAGATAGTGTTTTAGTTTAGTTTTAAACAGTGTGATGGATGTTTGGGATATTAAGTCAGGGGGAAGTTGATTCCATATCTTACCAACTGAGTTAGAAAATATAGAGTCACCTGCTGTGTTCTTTGATAGAAGTTTGAATCAGTGTTTTGTTAGATGAGCGAAGGTTTTTTAGGTTGTTGTAGGGTTTTATAAGGGTGGAGAGCATAGGTGTATTTTCAGGGTGGTGAAGGGCTTTTTGGGCTATGGAGAGCTGATAGTATTTAATTAGGTGGGGTAGTTCTAGCCATCCTAGGTGGCGGAGATTCTGGCAGTGATGTGTTTTATATGGGGAGGCAGTGGCAAATCTGGCAATGTTATTATAGGCTGCTGTAAGCTTATTGGTATTGTATTTAGTAAGGTTAGTATATATTGGGGAAGCATATAGGAGTGTCGATATGAGATGGGTTCTAGCTATGGTAGTTCTTGCTTCAGGAGTTAGAAATGGTTTGATTCTGTAGAGGGAACCTAATTTTCTATTAGTTGCTTTTATGATTGAGTTGATATGAAAGTCAAATTTCAGTAGGTTGTCAATAGTTATGCCAAGAAGTTTGGCTGTTTGGTCAGGAGAGATAAGGGTGCCATTGTTAGAGGTGAGAGAGAAGTCGATAGAGGGGGATTGGTGTGTGGGTAGGAAGAGGAGAAGTTTAGTTTTCTTAGGGTTTAGGAGGAGACAGTGATTAGAGAACCATTGCTCTAATGTGGTGAAAGTTTTTTGGGTAAGTGAGTGTAGGCCAGTTTGGGTGGTGGCTGAGCAAATGATGGTGGTATCGTCAGCGTATTGGATACAAGTAGTTAGAGGGGTGACAAGATGTAGGTCATTGATAAAGATGGAAAATAGAAGAGGGCCCAAGATGGAGCCCTGAGGGACTCCCAGAGTGGTGGGCAGAAGTTCGGAGAGATTAGTATTCCATAACACTGCTTGTTTCCGATTTTGAAGATAGGAGGAAAACCAGTTTAAGGCAATGCTGTCAAGAGAAAGAGATTTTAAGCGATGTAGGAGTAGTTGGTGGTTCACCATATCAAAGGCTTTTGACAGGTCAACAAAAATGCTGATGAGAGTAGGTTATTATTTGGTTTGTATTAATGGAGTCAATAAAGGATAATAAGGCTGTGGTGGTGCTATGGTGGGGAAATCCATGTTGGCAGTTTGCGAGGAGGTTATTGTTTAGGAGGTGACTAAGTAATTGTTTGTGGATACATTTCTCCATTATTTTAGCAAGAGGAGATAGCAGTGCTATGGGGCGGTAGTTGGAATATTCAAAAGAAATCACCCCCTTTGAAGAGAGGGATGATGTGGGAGATTTTCCAGAGTGAAGGTATTGTACTTTCTTTTATGGTTCTATTGATGAGTATAGAGATCGGGTAGGCAATAGCTTTAGCTCCTAGCTGGAGATATTCAGCTGGTATTTTGTCGGCTGAGGGGGTAGAAGGTTTCAGTTTTTGAAGTAGGTTTAGAATATGGGAGGTGGGTATGGGTTGCAGCTGGAATGGTGGTAGGGTACAGTTTGGGATCCCTAGTAGATCAGGGTCAGGGCTTTGTTGGTTGGCTAGTTTAAGTATTGTAGAGGTAAAGAAGTTGTTAAATTCATTTGCTGTTTGTAGGGGAGAGTCAGGGCTGGAGCCTAGAGGATTGGGAGTTTCAACTTTGCCAGGGGATAATAGTGTGTTAATAGATCTCCAGAATTTTTGTGGTTGGTGTTGGGAGGATTGCTGTAACTGGGTATAGAAGTTTTTTTTATCTTGTATGATAGCTAATTTAGTCCTGTTTCTTACTTGTTTGAAGTTAAGGTGATCAAAGGAGTCTTTAGTGGCTCGCCATTTAGTCCAGGCTCTGTTCCTAGTAAGGATAAGTTTTTTTGTATTGCTTGTAAGCCATTGTGCTGTCTTAGATTTTATGCGTATACAGCGCATGGGGGCATGATGATCTAGAATAGTGAGAAAGGTATGATTAAAATGGTTGACAGCGTCATCTATTGGGAGGGTTTGTAAAGGTAACCAGTTAATTAGGCTAAGTTCATATTGAAATTGATGGGGATTGAAATTTCTTTTGCTGCGGGATAAGCGGAGGTATTGATAGTTGTATTTTATGCCTAATAATGTAAGTTAGAGAGTGGTCACTAAGGTCATCTGGGAGGGTTCCTGTAGAATACTTTTGTTGGGGGCTATTAGTTAAGATCCAATCTAATATGGTCTCTTTATTATTGCTTTTATTTGTTCTAGTTGTTGAATTAATGGATGTTCTTCATTCCACATTGCTGCAGTCCTAACTATTGGGTAGTCCGCTGTCCCAGTCGGCCCGAATACCAAAGTATATGGCTGACGTCGGTCAAGGCGCATTAGACTGACGTCAGTACGTCAGGGTACTAATGCGCATGACCGACGTCATATCCTCAGTCTTTTTTGCCGCATGGTCCGATGCAGAAGCAGTTTTGCGAGTGCAGGTTGGCGTTCTGAAAGTTTCTGAAGTCAGAGTTTCAGACCGAATCAAAGTTGGCTAAGTACCCCGTTGGGGAATATTTTGTTTTTCTTGCCTCAGTATTTAACGGATGTCAGAAAAAGTGAATAACTGTATTTCTTGTGGGAAACAGATACCTCATAGGGATTACCATACTTTGTGTATACCTTGTTTAGGGCCTGAGCACGACGTTGTTGGATGCCGCTCTTGTGCTAGATTTAACAAACGCACTATTAAGAGAAGGTTAGACTGTGCCAGGTTAGTTTTTGGGAAGCGTTGTAATTATAAAATGCCGTCGGATGCTCCGACTCCCGCTTCAGCCAAAAAGCGCAAGGACAAAGCAGCAAAGCCTAGAGTGGAAGAACCGACAGTCCCGGACGTCGGTTCTTTAGAAGGCTCAGTGGAGCCGGAGGTTCTGCCAGGAGTTTCTTTGGAGTCTCAGGGAGAGACTTTACTGTTACAGGATGTGTCCTCTCAGGAAGTAGGCCAGGCTGAAGGGGCTTCTCAGGTGGCTGTTCTTCCCTCTCTTCCTAAGGTGGTTAGAGCCTCCCCTTCTGTTTCCAAGGCCTCTTTGAGAGACAGGCCAAGTTTAGCTTCAGTGGGGGTTTCTCCTACTGCTTCAGGGTCCTTGCCTAAGAAACATATGCTTAAAATGGCAGAGGATTTGATTACTATGATTAGAGGTTCTATGCCCCCTTCTGATAAGAGGCCTAGGGTGGAACCTGAGTTTGAGAGTTTTGAGCAATGTTCGGAGGCTTCTGAGTCTTCGGCTGAAGACTTGCAGGAGTATCCTCCTTATTCTGATTCTGATGTGGATGATTCTACTCCTTCAGCTCTCCTCCTGAGGATTTTTCATTTTCAGAGACTCTGCATTCCATGAGGGAGCATTTTAAATGGGAAGGTCAAGATTTCTCTGATTCCAGGAATAGGCTTAGGGAATTCTTGTTTTTACCCCAGCATAGGCCTTTAGCTATACCTCCTGTTTTGAATGTGGTGGAAGATGTTTTTGCAGAGGCTTCCCTGAATCCTGATTCTTTGCCTCCTGCCCCAGTTAAACCGGATAGGTTCTATAGGGTGCCAGAAGCTCATAAGTATCTTTTTAAGAGTCCTAGGGCAGACCCGGAAACTGTCTCTCAGGGGCCTAAAGGTGTGAAGGCTTCTGTTGTTAAAAATCCTGTTCCTCCTGATAAAGAGGCAAGGGCTTTGGATAGATGGGGAAAGAAAGTGTATACTTCTTCCACTTTAGCCATGAGGGCATTGAATTGTCAGTTTCACATGTTAAAATATCAGAATTATCTCCTTTCACAATTGAAATCTAAGGTGGATGCTCTGGCAGAAGGTATTGAGTGTAAAGAGTTGCAGGATTTAGTTCATGTGTCTGAACAGGTGGGTAAGCATTCCTTGCAGTGTGGTTTTGATGCTGTGCAGGCCTCCTCGAGGGTGGCTGCCACTGGTTCTGTTCTTCGTAGGCACGCATGGTTGAGGGATCAGAATTTAGCTGAGCATGTTAAAACAAGGATTCTGGATGCTCCTTTACAGTCTGATGTGTTGTTTGGTTCGCCTGTGGAAGCAGTTTTAAAGAAAATGGAGGACAAGGCTAAGTCTATGCAAACTGTTAAGGATTTTTTGCAGGTGCAGCCTCCGAAGTTTAGTAGAAATTGGCCTACTAAGGGATGGACATATCCTGCTTATGATTCCCAGTCTAGGGGTAGGTCTAGGCGTGGTAGGGGCAGAGCTCAAGGTTCTTTTAGGCCTAGAACAGGGAGTTCACCTGCTCAGACTTCTGGTGAGGGCAGGGGTCAGTCCTTTCGTAAACAGACCCAATGACCTACCTTTTCAGCTGCCAGTACATTCTCGCCTGGCAGCACCTTTGGGAGGAAGGCTGGCTCTTTTCAAAGAAAATTGGGATTTAATTACCCAAGACAGATGGGTTTTGGATATCATTCACCACGGTTACAGGTTTTATTTCCATACCTTGCCTCCTTTCAAAGGCATGCCAGACATTCCTCCTCTTCAAAGAAAAGAGGCTCACAAGCAAATTTCTCTGTTGCTCCAAATAGGGGCCATTCAGCCAGTTCCTGTGCCAGAAAGGGGCCTAGGATTTTTTTCTCGCCTGTTCCTAGTACCGAAGAAGGGGAACACGTGGAGACCAATTTTGGATTTATCTATCCTCAACACTTATCTGGACATTCCCAAGTTCAAAATGTTGACGTTACAACAGCTTTTACCTCTGCTGGGCAAAGATCACTGGATGGTAACTTTAGATCTCAAGGAAGCTTACCTTCATGTGCCTATCAGACTAAGTTGCAGGAAGTATCTGCGTTTTCGAGCTGGAAATTCTCATTATCAGTTCTCTGCATTGCCCTTTGGCTTATCTACTGCCCAGAGTATTCACAAAGGTTCTGGCTCAGTGATAGCTTACTTCAGGCTAAAAGGAATTCAAATCTATCCTTACTTGGACGACTGCCTGATTCTGGCTCAAGAAAAGGAAGACCTTTTACAGCATTTGGAATTTGTGATAGCAGTGCTAAGATGCCTAGGGTATTCTGTGAACGAAATAAAGTCCAGTCTAGTACCCTCTCAAGACATGTGCTTTCTGGGTGTGAGACAGAATACAGCAGCCCAGATGGCCTTTTTAACCCCGGACAAACAAAAGAATCTTTCCAGTTACTTCCATCAACTATCTCTTCAGTCCGGGCTGACTGCAAGGACAGTCCTTCAAGCCTTAGGGTTCATGGCATCTTGTATTCTGGTGCTTCCCAATGCCAAACTGCATATGAGGAAGCTGCAGTGGTATCTCAAAAATGTATGGACACAGCACTGCCAGGATTTGGACACTGTCATTCAAATAATACCTTGCATTCAAAAGGAATTTTTGTGGTGGGCTCAGGAATGTCACCTAAACAAGGGACTCTCTGTGACCCGGCCAGAGGCGAGTCAGATTCTAACGACAGATGCCTCAGACATTGCTTGGGGAGCTCATCTAAATGGAAAGTGGATACAAGACAAGTGGCCTGCCAGACTACAGCATCTACATATCAACATGAAAGAGATGTTAGCAGTCCAGTTTGCATTAATGGCTTTCAAGGAGTTACTTCTTCCAGGGCAGGTGTTGATTCTAACAGACAACACAACTGTCATGTGGTACATCAACAAACAAGGGGAACACATTCTTACCCGTTGTGCAGGCAAGCAATGATTTTATGGGAGACTGCGCTCAGCTTGCAACTAACTCTTCAGGCAAGGTTTCTGCCGGGAGCACAGAACTCCTTAGCAGATGTGTTAAGCAGACAAATCATGGATCCCCACAAGTGGAAACTGGATCTTCATGTATTTCGAAAATTGACAGTGTCATGGGGAACTCCAGACATAGATCTGTTCGCTTCTCCACTAAACCACCAGCTGCCAAAGTTTTGCACAAAGAGGTTTCATCACACAGCTTGGAAAGTGGATGCTCTTTCTTTCAGTTGGAAAAATCTTCATGTGTATGCCTTTCCACCTCTGCCTCTTCTCCCAAAGGTGCTCCTAAAGGTCAGACAAGACAAGCCAAGGATGATTTTAATAGCTCCAGATTGGCCTCGGCAACACTGGTACCCATTACTGAGGAGTCTGATAAGGAAGCCTCCATGGCCTTTACCTTTGATTCCACACCTGTTGTCTCAGAGGGACGGTCACCTGCTCAATGTCAAGCTTCACTCTCTTCATTTAACAGCCTGGCATATTCTGTTTTGAAACACAGCAGGTCTCAACTTCCTCAACAAGTTTTAAATGTGATTATGGAAGCCAGAAGACCTAGTACAAGGAAAGTGTACGCAGAAAAATGGAAGAGATTTTTATTTTGGAGTGCAGCAAACAATTTGGAGATTTCTGAGCCTATTTTGAGTGTGGCTCTTCAATATCTTACTGAGTTATTGGACAAAGGTTTGTCTTTCTCTTCCATTAAGATTCATGCTGCAGCAATTTCAGCTCACTATGATTGTGACCCACCATTGTTTTCGCATCCTTTGTTCAAGCAATTTCTTAGAGGGGCAAAGAATATAAGACCCCACGTAGAGCTCCTACTCCTGCTTGGGATCTCAATTTTGTGTTGGAGAAACTTACTCTACAACCTTTTGAGCCTGCGGCTACTGCTGAATTGAAATACTTGTCATGGAAGACTGCTTTTTGTTGGCCATTACTTCTGCAAGAAGGGTTTCTGAATTGCAGGCCCTTATGGCGGTAGAGCCTTTTTTGATTTTTCATAAGGATAGGGTATCATTACGTACTAATCCTTCCTTTATGCCTAAGGTGGTTTCTAGTGTGGCTTTAAACCAAACTATTCATTTGCCTACTTTTTATGCAGATCCCCAAAATAAAGGGAAAAGATTTTGCACACTTTAGATGTGCACAGGCAGTGCGTTATTATTTAAGCAGGACTAAGGATTTTAGGCAGTCTCAGCAGTTGTTTGTTTCTTTTGCTTTGAGTTCTCAGGGCAAGCCTGTGTCAAAACAAACTATTTCTAAGTGGATTGGGTTTTGCATTGCATTTTGTTATTCCCATCATGGCAAGGAAATTCCAGCTGGGATTAGGCCTCATTCCACTAGGGCTACTGCCACTTCTACAGCATTTCTAAGGGGGGTGGCAACTAAGGATATTTTGGAGGCAGCTACTTGGAGTTCAGTGCATACTTTCTCTAAGCATTATCACCTTTCTCTCTACTCTAAATCTAGGGCTGGTTTTGCCACAGCTATTTTGCAAGGCATGTTGTCAGCTCCTGCTTCCTTATGATTTGCCAGCCTCCCTTACCTCTGCTTTGGGATTCTACCCAATAGTTAGGACTGCAGCAATGTGGAATGAAGAACATAGTACAGTTTTGTACCTACCATAAATGTAGATGTTCGAGGATCCACATTGCTGCAGTCAATTTACCCTCCCTCCTTCCCCTCTGTGTTTAGGGGTGGTTGTGTAGGTGAGGTTATACTCTGGTAATTTTGTATATATTGTATATATTTTTGGTGCAGGAATGTTTGGAGTTTTTGGTTTTGGCCTTGTCTTTTTAGGGTCTTCTGACATCTGGGGCAAGAAAAGACTGAGGATATGACGTCGGTCATGCGCATTAGTACCCTGACGTACTGACGTCAGTCTAATGCGCCTTGACCGACGTCAGCCATATACTTTGGTATTCGGGCCGACTGGGACAGCGGACTACCCAATAGTTAGGACTGCAGCAATGTGGATCCTCGAACATCTACATTTATGGTAGGTACAAAACTGTACTTTTGATGGAATCCATGGAGGTTGATGTGGGTAGATGGATTAAGTTGTTTGCATACGTTCCAATCTATATTAAAGTCACCTAATAATATAGTTTCTTGAGGGAGATTGATCGAGAACCAGTTAAGTAGGTTCTCTAATATAGGGGGATTGTTACCTGGGGGAAGATAAGCGCAGATAATATTAATGGTTTTGTGTGGATTGAGGGAGAATTTGGAGATAATAATTTCAGTATTAGTGTCAATTGGAGGGGTATGAATTGCTTTACATACTTCAAGTCCAGTTTTGTATAGTATAGCTACTCCACCACCTTTTTTATTGGGGCGGTCATGTCTTAGAATGTTATAGCCCAGGGGGATAATTTCATTGTCTTTTATAGTGGGTTTGAGCCAGGTTTCGGTAAGGCAGAGAATGTCAAATTGTTGAACTTCTAATAGGGCATGGAGAGCAGTAACTTTGTTACAAATGCTACGGATATTAAGATGAGCTATATATAGAGATCTGGGAGGATTAGGATGTGGTTTAGACATATTTTTCATATGTTGGGTGATAGGGGGAAGTAGTAAGGTGTCTGGGCCTGGGTTAGGGTGTATATCTCCGTCTATTAATGACAGAACTTGTGTAAGGTAAGTTAATTGTGAGGGCTTGAAGCAGTGGATGTGTTTTGAGAGTATATGAAGAAGATATTTGATGTGTGAGAGACGATGGTATTTAGGTTCCAGATATGAGTTGTTGTATATGGGACTGAGATATGTAGTAAGTGTTGATGGGGGGGTAGTTAGGGTGTGTTTATGTGGGATGCTAACATTAGGACTGAGTGGCTGTTCGTAGTTGGTTATGTATTAAAACAGTATTATTAATTACTGCTGAGGGTCTACCTGAATTGCTAAACGCGCCACTCCAGCGTGTGTGTTGGTTGAATAGCGAAGCGCCAACTACCAACAGAACTTCGCTTTCACACCCTTTAGCTGTACAGTGTGCTGTTCAATTCCACATATTATACCAGCTTTTGCATATATTCTTAGATAACTCTGCTTTTAATTTGTTTATGTAAAGTACTGCATAGTTTATTGCTTGAGAAGTTGTGTGTTTTTTACCTCCTGCCTAACAGTATATAGTTACTGAATGTCATTGTGCTACTATACTACTGACTTAGTGTAATTTCTTCTCTGCTTGTCTTCTCTTCTCCAGCTTTTATCAACAGTACCCTCTGTGGCTCTGCCTGGCCTGAATACCTACACCCAAAACTTTTTCCAACAAACTCAGCTGCTTCATCCCTTGTACAAGAATAGAATTAATCCCTTCCCAGAAGGTTGTGAAAGTATGTATTTAGGCTGCTAAACCTCTGTACTAGATAATTTCCCAGAGGCCGACTAGGTGTTCAGTAAGCTCCCCTACCAGGAAATACAACAGCCTACCTACTTCTTTTGTCTTTCTTCACTAGTTCTCCTTGTCCTCTAAGTTGCCCTGCTAGGGAATTTTCCTTCCACTGGCCTAACTACCTCCCTTTGGGATCTGTGTACTGTGCATTTGCTTATACTATACTCTATTACACCTTACTAGTCCTACTATCAGCATTCACTTACCTGCTGTTTTCCTACCTGGCTGATTGTCTCCTCTCAGCTCTCTTCTACTCTTTTGGCTCATCCCGCTCCGTTCGCCCTGCGGGCTCACTCCGCTCCCCTCCCTGCCCCCTAATCCCACCCGCCCCTGGGACCTCTACATTTATTCCCACATAGCCACACCCTACACATTCTTCACCAATCAGAACTTCCTCTCTCCACCCCCATACCCACCCACTACCTCTCTAAATATATTTCTACTATATAGTGTCTTTAACTCAACGTAACAATGTCCCACACATACCTCCCTCTCCTACTAATAACTCTGCTAACTTCTCTATCCTCTACCTACACTATAGTTTAAAATTCACACCCACTTCAGTATTATTATTTTTTTAAGTTATCATTCATTACCATAGAAGGTATGCATTTGTCATATGGACAGAGTTTGAGAAGAACAGCCATCTACCCAGCAGCAGTGTTATGCTTAAAGTACAAGAACAAGTGGTCTTCTTCCTTAAAACCATAGGTAGCTGGTATTACAGCACAGAGAAGTGAAACACAATCCCCAGAGCATACTGTGTATGTAATCCTGAAAAGGGAAGCTGTAGAAAAAGTGTCATTACCAAATATTGGCTTAACTGGAGTTCACTATAACAGTAGTGGTTAAAGATGTGGAGTCAATAAAAATATAAACTATATGTCAATAATTGCCCACATGCCTCTCTGATGAACCAAGGAAGTCTGAAATTTTCATTTATTTTACTGATCATGCAAGCAACTATGCCTCCTCCTTGCCTAAACCTTTTTATCACTGGTGTAATATTTGTCTGTGCATATCTTTTTCTTACTTGCTTGCTTCTATAGTTTAAAATTCACACATATGCCTGTGCCACCTCAAGCTGTACTTTTACTCTCACTAATGTAGTGATAGTCGGCTCAGTATCGAAATGTCAGTACTTGAAATGTCAAGTGCTAACAGATTGAAACGAAAAAGATAGAAAACCTGGCGAAGAGCACATTTGGGACTCTCTCTAGTATGTCCCGTCATTTCAAACAGTTACTGATTTAGTCTTTACATCCACACATGTGCAGGTGCATAGATGGTGAACCTTATACTATTTTCCAGGTGATGGTGTCAGTTTGAAAGTTTTCTTACAGTTGCATTGGTACCATTTCTAATTATTCAGATCTAGGCATGATAGCTGCCAGCATTAGGCAGTGATGCATGCATCTAAGATCATATTCTTTGAAATATCTCAGTACTTACAGGGAATACTAAAACATTTAGGGATTCAAACACTAGTATTGACACCCAGAGCATGAACAGTAACACAAGAGAATGAGTGGCAAGTCATTTATAGCATAACTGTAAGGCAAGATGTAACCTTAACTAGAGGCTAAATGCAAGTTCAGACTGTCTGTCACTCCTTGGTTCATTTAAGGAGTCTACAGAGCCTTTCTCTGAATCTTCTTTAATAAGGTGATTATTGCTTTAATTTATTACTTTAGTAAAAAGACTAGAAAGTAAGATAGAGCAGCCATTTGGTTTTAACATCATCAGCATTGCAGTTTGTCAGGTATCCTGTACAGTTTTCAGAAAAGTGATATTCCGGCTAAAATCTCTAAATATCTTCATTTGGGAATAATGGAAAAACTTATTTTGATTTGTTTGATTTTTCTGAAATTCAATATGATGAGTATTATGATAGAATTACAGTTTAATTGGGAAGTACTGCTATATCATTTTTTTCAGTTCAGGTATACAGAACAGTTATAGGAATAAGAGAATAACAAGGCTGAATCATTGTGACATCAGTCACAAAGACAGCTGTAGTGTTGAAAGCATTTATGGAAAGCAATAAACCTGCCATGTTAATTTCTATAGTAGTATAAAAATATCTTCCATTGCTGTTTGCTGAAAAATCAGACAGATGTTTTATTCTAACTGTCCTGCTGAGCTTGTGTTTTTCTTGAATATATACCTTTGATGTTTGTTTATAAATCTGCAACTGTTTTTTTTTTTTTTTAACAGACTGTAACAAATTTATGAGCTGTACATAAACATTATACAAACTGTACTTGCTTCAGTTCAGGAAAGATGTAACAGGGTTTCTGTAGAATATGAAATGGACAGATGTGATAGAGGTACAAGATGTGTGCTGCTTTCTTCTGTACAGTATATAAAAAATATAAGAGGTACAACTGTGCTTGCATCTGTGCTTTTCTGGGTACTAGACCAATTATTTATAAAATATCAATTGTACACCTGATATGTAAGAAAGCAAATCTAAATATTTTGCTGTCTTTAGCTATAGGGAGTAAATTGAAAGGCTTTGTGAATTTCTCTTTGGTTGCAGTGCAGCTACACTAAGTAGGTAATTGTGTGTTCTGAATTTGTAATTAACACTGTCTTGTTTTTGTGAGGACTTGTTAGTCAAAAGAACAACAGATCCATTAGCTAGAGCAGATCCACCACACTAGATGTGAGCATTGGGAGGCAGTAACTTTGTATAGAACTGGGTATGGGGCCTGGGAAGGTAGGCTAAAACACTGATCAGTGTACTCACTGTAAAGCCTTTTCTTGATGGGGCTGTTATATGCCCACATAATAAGGCACCAGTGCATATTTGGTGCATGCTGTTGAGACTAAACTTAATTTCTTTGTTCAGTAATTTATTTGTGTGCACATTTTATATTTCAGTCTGCTTGGTAAGAGTGGAGTGAGTCATAAGACCATACACCCTGGTGGAAGTTATTGAGGTCAATGGAGTGGAGTGGATTCAAGTAATGTAGTCCTTGTCTTTCATTACATGTTTATGACAGTAGTGAGAAAATTGTAATTGGACTTGTTTAGCTTGCAAAACAGTTTTGCCATCAACAGTATGCCCACCCTTGCAGCCTCAAGATAAAATACAGAGGTATATATTGCACAGCAGTTGCTTTTTAGTTGGAACGGTTAGGGGACAGACAGAAGTGACATTTACAGAGCGCACTGAGATATTAGAGTCACAGCTGACTAAGGAGTGCAAAACCAAGGAATTTTTTGTATGCCAGTGTGCCCAGAGGAGGTCATAGTAACAGCATTCTGTGCAGTTGGAATGCTGCCCACTAACTCTGGGGTAGTGTGGCAGGCGCTCTGGGTGAAAGGCATTCAGCTTATCCTAGAATGATCTCAAAACCCATTTAGAATTAGAGACTTGAGCTGGAGATGAATTGCTGTGAGTGCAAAGCAGCTGAGAAAATGAAACAACATGAGAGGAAGATGCTTACCCTTCATCGATGGCATGTGATTACTAGAAGTAGGAATGCTGTATCCTAGATGCCAAGGTCAGGGCCACATTATTTCCACAGCTTGAAAACAGTGGTGACTTTGATCATTTTATTAGAGCATTTGAAAGGGTATGCAGTCAGTGTTGACCAAGGACAGCGGGTGAGGTTTTTAACTCCTCATGGAATGAGTAAGACAGTGAATGCATGCTATGCTCAATGTAGTTTGTTTGAATTATGATAAAGCCAAACAGTGTTTATTGGAATGTTGTAAACTGCTCCTGAATCATATGTAAAAAAGAAATTCTAAGAGCACAGAAGAAAAGTAGATAGTGTAACTGTATTGTATTATTTTACTCTAGTAGGGTTTTTAGTGGATATTGATTATGCTTTCAAGACCTTTTGGTGAGAGAGCAAACCCTCAGTACTCTGCCTGATGAGATGAGAATTTGATTGGCAGACTGTGATTTTAATGCTGCTGAAGAGATGGGAAGAGGGATCTTCATTTAGGTAGTAAGTCACTAATGCAAAAGAAGGTAGTAATTAACACTACACGTGGGTTTGAGAACCCATGGGGGGTGGCAACTTAAAACATCACAGCAGGCTCCACAAGCAAGGGTGGAAGCCATCCATTCTAGTTATGCCTAGGTCTTGAAGTTGAATATTTTCGGCGTTACCATATGGAGCATGTGTTGTACAAATGTTTACTGTGATGGCTGTATCCTCTATTGACTGGAGAAGGTGGCAAATGCTCTATTATAAATGTTTAGCAGGGTATGTTTCTGAACAGAAGTACGGACAGATGAATGTGCTAAATTCATTCAGAACTGCTGGCATTTTTTGAGGAAGCCTTGTAGGGTAAAACATTTAAAAATAAGCCCTTACTGTCCACAGACCAATGACCCAGTGGGGAGGCTTAATGCTACCTCAAGGACATGTTGAGGGCATTCCATAAGCATTTCAGGCAAGAGTGGTACAAGTACAAGACCCACATCCTGTTTGTATATAAAGAGGCACCCCAGGAATCCACAATTGTATGGTCACAGTGTGAGGAGACCCTAGATTTAATTTTTGATGAGCGGGAGCGTGGCTTTGAATCTGTTATGGAGTACGTCCTAGACTTCTGGAATAGGCTTGGGGCTAGCTCATTGCGCTGATGCTGAAGAACCAAGAATAAGCACAACAGAAGCAAAAGTGTGGTATGACTGGACAACTAAGGCATTACAAGGGACAGTGGGGTACTATAGGAAGTTTGTCCTCCACTATATAGTATCAAAGTTACCTGTCTTACAGGTCTGACCAGAAAGAAAGAAATAAAGAACAGACCACATAAGGTTGTCTGGACTCCAGCCTGGAGCAGGCATTCCAAACATGAGGCCTTGAGTGGATCCCCAATACAAGCCAGTTCTCACTGTAGTCAAGAGTTTGTTGTTCATTTATGTGCTTCAAGCAATGGTTTGTGGGCTGTACTTAGTCAGGTTTCCTTAAAAGAGAGTAAAGTACCCCATAATGTATATCAACCATAGAGTTCAACCCAGGGAGCAATCCTATGTAACTATAGAAAAGGACTGTCTAGGCATGGTGCGGACTTCGCAAAATCTTCAACCATAAAAACTTCAAGCCTACCTGTATAGTAGAAAATTCACTGTGTTCAACCACCATAACCCTTTAAAGTGGTTGCATAGAATTAGAAGTCAATATTTAGCTGCTTTGATAAAGCATAGATTTGTAGTCCTGCAACATGGCAGTCCAGAAGAGGAATGGTGCAAGTAATGCCAATTCAGGTAGTTTCCCCAAGAAAAAGTATGGGGTAATATATCACATAATGTGTATCATCATTCCTAGAAGGAGATTACGCCATGGTGGTGCAGTGGTAGCGTTGTCGCCTCACAGCAAGAGGTTCTTCCGTTCGATTCTCAGCTGGAGCGCCTTCTGTGTGGAGTCTGCATGTCCTCCCCACGGTCGAGTGGCATTCAAAAGACATGCGTAAATGGGTGTGCCTTCGCTGAAGGTTGGGTGCCGAGCTGGCACCTCGGCACTGTAAAACTCTACTGCCAATCATTAGTGGACCGGAGTTCCGCTGTGGTGACCCCTAACCGGGAAAAGCCAAAAGAAGAACATTTCTAGAAGGAGATTCCTTACAGTCCAAACTACTTTGCCAGAGATGGCCTGCACTTCTTTACTCAAAGCTTTTGTTGTTGTTGTTTCAGCTTTTCCCGGTTAGGGGTCGCCACAGCGGAACTCCGGTCCGCTAATGACTGGCAGTTGGTTTTTATGGTGTCGAGTTGCCAGCCTGACACCCAACCTTCAACGAAGGCATGTCTTTCGAATGCCCACTCAACCGCGGGGAGGACATGCAGACTCCACACAGAAGGCACTCCTCCTTACAGTCCAAACTACTTTGCCAGAGATGGCCTGCACTTCTTTACTCAAAGCTTTTGTTGTTGTTGTTTGTCTTTCAGCTTTTCCCGGTTAGGGGTCACCACAGCGCCCCTCCCAGTTCTTGGTTGTAGTTTAAATTTGGTGGCTTTTGCAGTGCCCTCCCCACTGTAGATTTGATCTAAGACACTCCCCCAGGCCCATCTCTTTACCGCATTCTACCTAATTAACCCTTTCTGCACTTGCTTTTAGTCCTTTTTAATTTAATTACATTTTTTCAAACTGTGTGTGGACTAATATTGCTACATATTCAAGTGTGCCAGCTTGCACTGCATGAGAATTGTATTTACTACTGCTTTTGCTACTTTTCTGAAAAAAAAAAAAATTCATCTGCTTTTACTGTACTTGTGTTTCTTCCTACTTTATTTTGCTTTTGCGTCATCTTAAAAGTACTCAATTGTATTTATTACTGCTTGGTGTAACTCATTCTAAGCCTTTTAGTTTCAACACTTGGGCTTCAGACCAGTTGTTTTACATTGAGAGGGTTTGTGGTCTGCACTGTAGTGGCAGAACAGGTAGCTTACATCCTTCTAAGTTGGGAACTGCTGATTGAGGGCACAGTGTCTGTTATTCTAAAAGTGTATTAATTCTGGTTTAAGCACTTGGGCTTTCAGGCCAGTTATTTTACATTAAGAGGGTTCGTGGTTTGCACTCTTGAGGGAGGAGAGGCTGAACTCTGCCCTTCTGAGCTGGGAATTTCTGGTTAAAGGCTTATAGTGCACGCATATCTGAACTGCTTCTTACTGAAATTGGTAAACCTTGTTTGCTGTAGCATAGACTAGATCCAGGCCTGCTGAATCTAGCTTTGTTTGTATAATTTGAGCACTAATCCAGGCATTCTTTAAAGTATTCAATTGCATTTATTACTGCTTGGTAGTAACTTGATTAAAGTGTAGCTATCATTCTAAGTCTTTTGGATTAAGCACTTGGGCTTCAGACCAGTTGTTTTACATTAGGAAGGTTTGTGACATGCAGTGTGGTGGCAGGACAGGTAGCTTTCATCCTTCTAAGTTGGGAACTGCTGATTGAGAGCTCAGTGTCTGTTATTCCTAAAGTGTATTAGTTCTGGTTTATGCACTTGGGCTTCAGGCCAGTTATTTTACATTAAGAAGGTTCGTGGTCTGCACTCTTGTGGGAGGAGAGGCTGGACTCTGCCCTTCTGAGCTGGGAATTTCTGGTTAAAGGTTTATAGTGCCTGCATATTTGAACTGTTACTTACTGAAATTGGTGCACCTTGTTTGCTGTAGCATAAACTAGATCCAGGCCTGCTGAATCTAGCTTTGTATGCTTGTTATTTCCCTGGAACACTAATTCCACCTAAAATGTGGCTTCTCAGCACTTCTGTGGATCCCTAGTGATATCTGCATTGCTTACTGTACTTATTTCCTTGTTTCACTTGAAAGAAAGTTACTGTTTGTCGTTTTTGCATTTAAGTTACCTGTAACACATTGCACTTAAGTTACCTGGCACTTGCTCACTAAAGCAATTATATAAGTCAGCACTAAAAATTAAAAGCACTACACCCTCACTCCCCATTGGCCCTTGTTTTCAATTATAATTGAATTCCCAATATTATTCTAGTATGTCCAAAGGTCAGTTGTCAATCTCCTCTCCGGTCCAGCTGGTGAACCTGGGAATCTTGAGGCAATGTTACAACTGCCTCATGTACCCAGACAACCCTCTCCTCCTCCCAACAAATTCCAACACATGTGAGAGATGCAACCATATAGCCAAACTGGAGGCTAAGCTCTCTCAACTCAGTACTGGCATAAACAGTCAGGAGGAGAAGGAAACCACACTCACTACAATTCCAGTCTCACATAGACCTACCACGACAGCAAACCAAACACATGATCACACAAAAACATACTTGGAGGCTCTAAATAAAGATCTGCCTAAGCAGCAGATACCTCCAATGCAGACACCCAAGCAACTGCTACCCCAAAAAAAACACGTGCAACACATATCTCACAAGGCCAGTGTGCTGAACAGTCACAGCCCTTAAGGTTAAACAACACACCTGATACACTTGTAATAGGTGACTCTATCGTCAGGCGCACTGATGTCCCGCTCACCAGGCTGAACAAGGAGAAGGTCACGGTGAGCACCCTGTCAGGTGCTAGGATCCGCCACATAACACAAGCACTCGGGTCACTCCAAGGCAAGTACAAATATGACTCAGTCATTGTCCATGCTGGTGTGAATGACCTGAGATGTACCTCCCTGGACTACATGAAAAGAGACATAGAGGAGCTCTCTGAGCATGTAGCCCAGGCCGGTATGACCCTGACCTTGAGTAGCATCTTACCCTCACCAAGAATGATTCCACAATATGAAGACAAGATGATCAATTTCAACAATTGGCTTAAGTACTGGTGTCATTCAAAGGGGATCCAATGCCTGTCAGCCTGGGATGATATGCTCGACAAGCCACGATGCTTCGCTAGGGACGGCTTGCACCTGTCACCCCTGGGCTTTCGGATATTGGCAAAGACTCTTGCTACCCCCATAGTGCCTTTTTTAGGCAAGGCTCAAAAGACAAACCCACCTCCATTGGTATCACAAGGGATAAGAAACTAAGAGTAATGCTACTCAACGCCAGAAGTCTAAACCTCAAGATGCACGCACTTGAAACTCTCCTTAGCATGGAGAACATCGATATCTGTGCAGTAACAGAAACCTGGTTCAGGGCTCCCGAGAGCACCCCAGCACTACCAGGTTATACCTCATACCATGCTTTTCAGCCCCAAAACTCTCACCGAACCACAAAAGGAGGGGAAGTATCGATATTCATCAAAGATACCCACACCTCCAGGTTGGTGGCAAAGCACGAAGCATCAGAGATTATCCATGTGCAACTAACAGTGGGTAAAACTGCCTTCTAGTTTATAGCTTGCTACAGACCACCCTCCCAAACCCAGGAACCCCATTTGGCCTTCCTGAGAACACTGGAAAATATGAAGGTCTCTCCAAACACCATTATATTGGGCGACTTCAACTACCCAAACATAGACTGGGAGCATTACTCTAGCTCCAACACCCTAGCCCAAAGGTTCCTAGAATTCATAAACTCACATGCTATGGAACAACTTGTTACCACTCCCACAAGAGGGGAAAACATACTGGACCTGATCATCACCAACATGGGGACTCTATGCTCCAGACCAGAACTGTATCCCTCACTGGTAAGATCAGACCATAAACTGATCTCACTGGATATTCACATCCCAACCCCACCCACTGCCCAGAAAGCCACAGTGAAAAACTTCTCTAAAGCAAATTTCACACTCCTCAAAACCGAGGTGGAATCCTTCAAAGCCCCCGGGCCTGTGGAAAATACGGCCCAGACCGCAGAATCTTTTATAAATGCATTCTCTGAACACCTTCAGGAATGCATAGATCATGCAATCCCAAATAAAACCAAGACCCAATCCTCCAAAGGTAGACGCCCTGTCTGGTGGACCCCAGCCATAAACAAACTATACAATAGAAGGAGGAAGCTACTACATCATAGAGCAGAATCCCAAAAAGGGACGGCATCTCTGATCAGTATTAGCAAAAAACTAAGGGCACTCATAAAATCGTCTAAGGCCATTTTCGAGAGAAAAATTGCACAGGACACTAAGGATAATCACAAGGCTTTCTTTAGTTATGTTAGGAACCTGGGTGGGAATTCCCAGATATGCTCAGAATTAGTGCAAAATGACAAAAAATACACCGAACCCACAGACATTGCCAACATCTTAGCTGACAGGTTCAGCGCAAACTTCTCCCCCCGCTCCCCACCAAAAGGGCAAATATCTATCCCAGCAGAGTACTGCCCCCCTGACATCTCAGATGCTCAGGTAAGAGCTGCCCTCTCCAAAGCAAAAAACACAGCATCAATGGGACCAGACAGTGTCCCGGGCTGCATCCTACATGAACTCCAAGAAGAGCTAAACCCAAACATAAAACTACTGTTCAATCTCAGCCTTACTACAGGATATGTACCCAAAGAGTGGCGTACAGCAACAGTGGTCCCTCTCCACAAAGGTGGTGCCTTAACGGACCCTGGAAACTATCGCCCCATAAGCCTGACTAGCTTGATCTGCAAAGCTATGGAAAGGATCATCATGGACCTCATAAATAAAGATATTGGGGACCTACAGCCACTGGATCCTACCTAGTTCGGCTTTAAGGGCAGATCCTGCCTCTTAAACCTGGTCGACTTCTTTGAAACAGTCACCAAGGTCATTGACGAAGGGAAGGTGGTCCACACAGCCTACCTGGACCTCGCAAAAGCCTTCGATACAATACCCCACTCAGGCATTATAGATAAGCTCACCAGCTTAAATATAAACCCCTATGTCACTAGATGGGTTGTAAACTGGCTCAAGGACAGAACCCACATGGTTAGAATTGCTGGAGCTATGTCAGACTTCAAACCAGTTACAAGTGGCGTCCCACAAGGCTCAGTCCTGGGACCTCTCTTGTTCGGTATATATTTCTCGGAGGTACAGGCCAACACAGAAGGACTGTGGCTGACCAAGTTCGCAGATGACTGCAAACTGGGCGCCATAATCGACTCTCCAGCCGACACCAGCATCCTCCAAAAGGGCCTCATAGAAACAGACAACTGGTGCCAGAGCCATGGCCTCAAGCTAAACGCCAAAAAGGATATAGTCATCTCCTTTGGCAAAAACAAAGTGCCCACAAATTACCACATAGGTGGTAATCCATTAAGCACAGGAGAAGTAATTAGGGACCTGGGGACCCAATTTGATAGCAATCTCTCATTTGACAACCACGTGGCCAAAGTGGTTAGAAAAACATTTTATATAGCCCACCTAATCATGAAGGGATTCACATCTAGATTAGGGGAGGTCATTGTGCCTCTTTACTCATCCCTCATCAGGCCCATAATCGAGTACAATGCCCCTTTTGGAATGTACCTTACCAAACACCTGCAGCAACTGGAAAGACCCCAAAAGTACCTCACCAAGAGGATCAAAGAGCTCAAACAGATGCCATATGCTGCCCGGTTAAAGAAACTCCAACTCTACTCAGTGGCATACCGCCTGCTCAGAGGCGACCTGTGCCTGACGTATAAAGCCATGTCTAACCGGGAATTAAGGGACATGCTGCATCTCAAAAAATCCAAATCCCATCGAGCTACACGCTCGAGAGACTTGAACCTCAGCACTGAAATAAATAGGACATGCTGGAGGGACAGATTCATAACCCAGAGGCTCCCTTCACTCTGGAATAAAATCTCAGTCCAGGTTAGGCAGAGCCCCTCATTGACTCTCTTCAAGAGGAAGCTTGATGAGTGGATGGGAGATCGTAGGTTTACCCCGGGTATCACTTCTGTGTCACTGTTAGACAGAGGCACAGTATACTAACCTCGAAAAAGGGCATAGCAAAATTAATTTAAAATGGGTGGCGAAAGCTAAACATACTCTGGCTAGGCTTATAAATGCCCTACGGCAGATAGCCTAGTATGAACCTATGAACCTAAGCCGTATGAACCTATGAACCTAAGCCGAGAATCAAACGGGAGAACCTGTTGCTGTGAGGCAACAACGCTACCGCTGCACCACCATGGAAGACTTGCTCAAAGCTTTTGTATATTAGCTAAATTTGGTTCCAACCGCATAGCGTCTTTTTTTAGGTAGCATCTGTTTTCTAAAGCTCCCAACATAACAAAACAGAATTTGGATAATCTAAAGGCACTGCTGCTCAGTGCTAGAAGCCTTAAAAAGACTCTACTCCCTGCAAACACTGTGTACTCTTGAAAACATTGATATCTGCATCATCATTTAGAACTGGTTTAAAATCCGTGAGAGTACTCCCAGTGGTTCAGGATTTCAATGACTACCATACATTCAGGCCCACCACACTAGATGAGGGAAATAAAAGCAGTGGTGTCTCCATATTCTTCAATGAAAATTCTCCCTCAGACTTGGACAGTATAATGACTTGGAACACCTCCACTTACAACTTACTATCCAAACAAAAAAAAAACCTCTCATATCACAGCTAACTAGAGGACACCCTCTGGGTCCCCTCAGCCCATACCTCTTACCTATCTAGTTTGAAGTCTTTGCGCATTATACCGGACAACATTCTTCTGGGAGACTTTAACTACCCTCGCATCATCTGGGAGACTTCTACCCCCTCCAACTTGTATGCCTAGAAATTTATATGTCCTCCAACTTGTAGGACTAGAAATTTTTGGACTTCATCAGTGCAGACTCTCTGGACCCAGTTATTCTGCACTCCAAGTAGGAGTGATGGAATCCTTTATCTGGGTCTTACCAGTATGGTACCACTTTGCTTCTCACTCTCTTCCTGGTCAAATTGGACCTCAAGCCAGTTACATTCACCATAACATTGAAGCAGGAATCATCTTCCAGTACTTCAGTATTCAGAGATTATGCCAAGCCTTATCAGATAAACTGAGTGACAACCTGGCTAAATTCAAAATCCCCTTCCAACTTGATACCCCCACTCCGTATACTGAATCCTTTATGACCAAATCATATGCATATGTGAATAGCTGCATAGAACCATCTGTCCCACTTCAAGTTAAGTATAGTGACAAATTTAAAAAATAAACCTCTGTGGAAGAAGCCAAACATAAAGAGGCTCCATATTAAAAGAAGAAGAAGAATCATTGCATGCAAAAATACAACTCTCTCGGAATTCAAAAAACACTCTTGCTAAACTTATCAGGGAACATCCTACTCTGATCAGATCAGCCAAAGACGGATATGAGGTAAGAATAGCTACCCAAGTGAGGGATAAGTACTAAGCCTTCTTTAACTATGTTAAAAAACCCCGAAACAATGCCCATCACTGCAGTGAATGAATAATAAATGTCACGCACATAGACTCAGAGGATATAGCCAATCTACTGGCAGACACATTTAGTCTCATCTAGTATTAAAGTATTATTTCAGTGCTGACTTACAGAATGACATCACACACATCTGGCCATCTGACTTCTGGTTCCCACACTTACCCCCCTTTACTAGGAAGTGAGTCAGAATCTAGCACCTGTGTGTCATAACACACACACAGACACACACACAGACACACACACAGACACACACACAGACACACACACAGACACACACACAGACACACACACAGACACACACACACACACAGACACACAGACACACAGACACACACACACAGACACACACACACACACACACACAGCATTTCTAAGATGTTTTATAGCATCTGGAAGCTAGAAAACTATTTCAAAACTTCCACCCTTCCAGGGTAGCAATTAGTTCATCCCTGCGAGAGATACAACTATACGGCCAAACCGGAGGCTGAGCTCTTTCAACATAGGACTGGCATGACCAGTCAGGAGGAGAAGGTTACCACACACACTATAGACCCAGTCTCACATAGTACCATTACAACCTCAAATCATACACATAAACACACAAAGACATACTCGGAGGCTCTGATCAAAAATCTACCAAAACAGCAGAGGCCACCAAAGCAGACACCCAAACAACCACCACCTCAGAACACAACACCTGCAACACATAGACCTCACAGTCAGAGTGTCAAACAGTCACAGCCCTTAAGGCCAAACACAATGCCAGACACACTAGTCATTGGTGACTCCATAGTCAGACACACTGGCGTCCCGCTCACCAGACTGAGTAAGGAGAAGGTCACAGTAAGCTGCCTGTCGGGCGCTAGAATCCGCCACATAACGCAAGCACTCAGGTCTCTCAACAGCAGGTACAAATATGACTCAGTCATTGTCCACGCTGGTGTAAACGACCTGAGACGTACCACCTTGGACTACATGAAAAGAGACATTGAGGAGCTCTCTGATTATGTAGCCCAGGCAGGTATGAACCTGACCTTGAGCAGTATCCTACCTTCACCAAGAATGATGCCACAATACAGAGATAAGATGATCAGCTTTAACAATTGGCTTAAACACTGGTGTCATTCAAAGGGGATCCAGTGTCTGTCTGCCTGGGATGACATGCTGGACAAGCCACGCTGCTTCGCAAGGGATGGCTTGCACCTGTCACCCCTGCGATTCCGGATATTGGCAAAGGCTGTTGCCACCCCCATAGTGCCTTTTTTAGGCAAGGCTCAAATTCTAAACCTACCACCCTAGAACACAAAAAGGAAAAAAACTAAGGGTAATGCTGCTCAATGCCAGAAGTCTAAATCTCAAAATGCACGCACTCGAGGCCCTTCTCAGTATGGAGAACATCGATGTCTGTGCTGTGACAGAAACCTGGTTCAAGGCTCCTGAGAGCACCCCAGCGCTATCAGGTTTTACCTCATATCATGCGTTCCGGCCCCAAAATCCGGACAATACCAAGAAAGGAGGGGGGGGTATCCATATTCATCAAGGACACCCACACCTCAAGACTGGTGGCAACGCACGATGCATCGGAGACCATCCAGGTGCAATTAACCATAGGCAAGACTGCGCTGCAAATTGTAGCATGTTACAGGCCACCCTCACAAACTCAGGAACCTCACATGGCCTTCCTGAAAACACTAGAGGGCATAAATGTATCACCAAACACCATCATACTAGGTGACTTCAATTACCCTAATATAGACTGGGAACACTACTCAAGCCCAAACACCCTAGCCCAAAAGTTCCTGGAATTCATAAACTCAAATGCCATGGAACAACTAGTCACCATCCCCACAAGAGGAGATAACATACTTGATCTCATCATCACGAACATGGGAGCACAATGTTCAACACTGGAGGTGTACCCCTCACTGGTGAGATCAGACCACAAACTAATCTCGCTGGAGGTCCTCATCCCACCCCCACCTGAAATAAAGACCACAGTAAAGAACTTCTCAAAAGCCGACTTCACACTTCTAAAGACTAGTGTGGTCTCCTTTAAGGCCCCCGAGCCAGCGGAAAACAGTACTCAAGCCGCTGAATCACTTACAAATGCCTTCTACCAGCACCTGCAGGACTGCATGGATAAGGCAATCCCAAGCAAAACAAAGACTTTTTGTACCAAAGGCAAGCGTCCAGTCTGGTGGACCCCAGCCATAAACAAACTCTACAACAAAAGGAGGAAGCTACTACAAGATAGAGCAAAATCCTTAAAAGGTAAGACACCCTTGATCACTATAAGTAAAAACTAAGAGCTCTCATAAAATCATCCAAAGCAAATTTCGAGAGAAAAATAGCTAAAGACTCAAAAGACAATCATAAGGCCTTCTTTAGCTATGTTAGAAACCTGGGAGGAAACTCCCAGATATGCTCAGAGCTAGTTCAAAATGATGTGAAGATTACTGATCCTACAGACATTGCCAACATACTGGCTGACAGGTTCAGTGCAAACTTCTCCCCTTCCCCAAAAGGAGAGATATCTATACCAAGCGATTGCAGCCCCCAAACATCTCCAGCGCCCAAGTGAGAACTGCTCTCTCCAAAGCAAAAACACAGCATCCATGGGACCTGATGGTGTCCCGGCTGTGTGCTCCATGAACTCAATGAGGAATTAAACCCACAGCTTGGACAGCTGTTTAATCAAAGTCTTACCTCTGGATACGCACCCAGGAGTGGCGCACTGCAACTGTGGTACCACTTCACAAAGGCGGTGCCTCCACCGACCCTGGAAATTACCGGCCCATTAGCTTGACAAGCCTTATCTGCAAAGCCATGGAGAGGATCATAATGGACCTCATAAATAAAGACATAGGGAATTTGCAGACTTTGGATCCAACCCAGTTTGGCTTTGTCAAAGGCAGATCATGCCTTTTAAACTTGGTTGACTTTTTGAAACAGTCACCAAAGCCATTGATGAGGGAAAGGCAGTCCATACAGCCTACCTCGATCTGGCTAAGGCCTTCGATACAATACCCCACTCGGGTATCATTGAAAAACTCATCAGCTTAAATGTCAACCCATACATCACAAGATGGGTTGCAAACTGGCTGAGTGACAGAACCCACAGGGTCAGAGTTGCTGGCGCCATGTCAGACTCAAAGCCTGTCACAAGTGGTGTCCCACAGGGCTCAGTCCTGGGCCCACTCTTGTTTGGCATCTACTTTTCCAGTACAAGCAAACACAGGAGGGTTATGGCTGACAAAGTTTGCAGATGACTGCAAACTGGGCCATAGTAGAAAACACATCTGACACAGATATCCTTCAGAAGGGTCTCACAGAAATGGATAACTGGTGCCAGAGCCACGGCCTAAAGTTAAATGCCAAAAAATGCATAGTCATACCCTTCGGGAAAAACAAGGTTACCCCTAGCTACCAAATAGGTGGCAATCCACTGAGCACAGAAGAAGTTATCAGGGACCTGGGGACCCAGGTTGATAGTAGTCTGTCATTCGACACCCATGTAGCTAAAGTAGTTAGGAAGACCTTCTACATTGCCCACCTTATCATGAAGGGATTCTCATCTAGATCAAGGGAGGTCATAGTCTCCCTTTACTCATCACTCATCAGACCAATGATTGAGTACAATGCCCCATTCGAATGTATCTGACCCGACACTTGCAGCAGCTGGAGAGGCCACAAAAGTTCCTCACCAAAAGGATAAAGGGTCTCAAAACCTGTCCTATGCTGCCCGACTGAAAGAACTCCAGCTCTATTCAGTCGCCACGCTTGCTCAGAGGTGACCTTTGCCTAACATACAAGGCCATGTCAAACCCAGATTTGATGAATATGCTTCACCTCAAAAATCTAGATCCATCAGAGCCACAAGGGCGGGAGACTTAAACCTTGACACGGCTATTAATAGGACGTGCTGGAGGGATAGATTGATCACCCAAAGACTCCCTATGCTGTGGAACAAAATCCCGGTACATGTGAGGCAGAGCACCTCGCTGGCCTTGTTCAAGAGGAATCTTGACCAATGGATGGGAGATCGCAGATATACCCCAGGGATTACCTCAGTGTCACTGCTCGACAGAGGCACAGCAAAATAATGGGTATAGTTCCCCATACTAAAGGGGTGGCATAAGCCACAAAACGATGGGCTAGGCTTGTAAATGCCCTCGGGCAGATAGCCTAGTATGAACCTATGAACCTAAGGACAATACAGTAGAATTCCTAGTCCTGGTTTTCACAGATATTTCATTTCAGTAAGAACTGTAAGATACAATATTTATGGTCTAAACCAGGTAATTTAATTTCAGACTAGTTTTCAAAGTTAGCTGGACTGAACCTCTTCTCTTCCAGGATCCTCTGTTACAATATATTCATTTTAACAGTTACAATGCAATATGACATACATGTGTATTTCTTTTCTGTCCAACAGGACCCACCGTTGGTACATTTTTAACACAAGCGGGTTCACAAATACATTTTCAGCACAAACACCTGTACAAATCAGTTTGCTGTACTAATAACATATATTTTTTTTACAAAACCCGAGCTAGCTGTGATGGCATATGTTACACATCCACTGCCCTACTTCTCCTAGCATATCTGGCAATACCTCACATCGTCACACCCCCATCTATGCCACCACAAATCTCCCAAGAACAACTTGTGAAGGCACTATCCAAGCCTAAGAACACTACCTTTATGGGTCCAGATAATGTACCAGGTTTTCTACTGACCAGCTAGAAACAGAACTTGTCAAATCCTCTACCGAGGCCATGCAGTATCAACCTGCAATGTGCCAGATGAATGAAGACAGAAACAGTCATTCCTTTGCACACAAGAGGGGCTTCAGTGGACCTAGGTAGTTATATACCCATATGCTTGGCCAGCCTCATCTGCAAGCCATGGAAAGGATTATTATGTAATTAATAAATAGACATGGGTAACCTGCAAACTGTTGACCCGAGACAGTTTTTTGAAACAATGAATGAGACCAAATCGATACATACTGTGGATATCTAGATCATGCTAGGGCATTCAACACCATGCTACATTCTGTTATCGTGCATGAACTCTCCCAACAAAATGCAAATCCCTATGTCACTCATAGCAAATTGTCTCACAAACAAAAAGCAAGAAATCAGGGTGGACAGCTCTACCTCCTCTAAGAGACTTGTCACTAGCAGCATACCACATATTCAGTCCTTGGGCCACTCCTTTTTCTCATATACTTCTTGGAGGTCAGAGAAAATGTTAAGGCTTTATGAATGACCAATTTTGCAGATGACTGCAAATTGTGTGCCATCATAAACTCTCCAAAGGGCACCAAGATCCTCCAAAAGGGCCTTTCCCAAACAAAAAGCTGCTGTCAGAACCATGTAGTAAATCAAATGTCAGGAAATGTATAAAATAGTATTATTTTCAAGCTTGACTTCCCTTGTAACTATCTTATTAACAACACATCCCTGAAAGTATTTTTTAAACAAGAAACATCTTTATTAAATTATCATGTATGACATACGCAATCATACATTTATATAAATGAAAACAAACCATATTCACATAATTTTATTTGCAAGCATTATACATCATTTATAATCTCTCCAGTCATTGTCAGTCAAACATTACATAGCTCATTCAAAGCCTGCCTTATTTTAAGCCTCATTCCTCCCCTGCATGTATTGTTCCCACATTTCCCATTTTTTCTAGGCAATTTGCTCCTAACCTTTTCTAAAGATCCCAGTTCACTACTTCTAGTAAAGCTGGATTAGACTTTGATTTCCATTTTCTAATAATTGCTTTTTGGCAGCCACCATAATTTGACTCAGCAAGGCTCTACTATGTCTAGGCAATTCCCATTCTATATCATAGCTCAAGACATGATTTCCTTAGTTACTACACCAATTTGCTGACAGAGCAGTCTGCAGGGAATCTTTAGAGTCTGCCAAATCATTACACTCCCAGAAAATATGTTCCCAATTATTTGTTTCTTCTCTATCACACCTCCAACATTTGCTGTCTACCTGAGGAAAAATTATTTGGAGTCTATGTGGGGTATAAAAATACCTATGGAAACACTTCCAATCTTACATCCTAAATCTTCTAGACTGTTTTGCATATTTGGGAGACATACATATATCCCCCATTCTTTCTTTATGAACTGCTGATTGAATTTCTCTTCCTAATCCTTTCTAACTCCTCTGATTCTTATAATTATCATACAGTGTCTTGTATGCTCTACTTATTATTTCTTTTTTAAGAGCAGCTTTGTTTTAGATTCTACTAAAATGTCTACCAGTGCTGGTCCTTCACATAGGACCCCCCATTTCTTTTTATTTGCCTGTAGTTTGATAAATCAGTCGTTGATAGAGAAGGCAATATCTAGCCTGCAATCCAAATAACTTCTTGGCCTCTTCCCATTCTTTTACCTTTCCCTCTCTAATTATTTGCTTATAGTACTTTGGTTCTTTTGCCAGTTTTCTCCAATAAATTCCTCCCCTTCTTGCCTGTTGTCTGCATCCCTAATTGCAGTTATCCCTATCCACAGAATATCCTTTTCTCCATTCCCATGTTGGCTTAGTTCTTAGAACACTTTCTGCTACTTTATGACTATAATATTCTGTATCATTATTGTTATTCTCCTTGAGGATCTACATCCAAAATCCCAGTCTCTCTTTGTTTCTTGACCACCCCCCATTTCATCTCATCCCTTTCCACTTTGAATTATAGGTATCAGCTTGTACTAGTATGTATAGGAGCCTTAACTGTGAACACACCCTGAAAGTTGATCACATAGTCTGGGACCTAGGAACCTGTGTTTGCAATGAGCTGTCATTTGACCTTCACATATCCAGTGTTGTAAGGAAGCCCTTTTTCATTGCACGGCTCTATGTCTAAAGGTATGGCATCCAGATGCAGCAGTGTAATCATACCAATGTACTTGGCTCTCATCAGCTGAAGTAAACAGTGTGGGAAGAAATAGCCAGGGAATTGTTATGGCTAGGCTTGTATAAGCCCTAGGGCCAATAGCCTAATACCAACCTATGAACATCGGGTATAGTACCATTTTCAGTATGTTACACATCCAAACACTTGTCACGACTAAAATACCATGGCACTTTCTCACTAAAAAGAAATCAAGGGCCTAAACCATAAAAACTATGCAATCTTTCTCAAAGCCTTGTTCCTCTTCTTGGTATCTTACAGGCTTCTAAGAGACGGCCTCTACCTCGTATATAGACCCTACCATCAGACGTGTTATACATTCACATATCCAGTGGTTGTATTAACATCGGTCAAGGGATTTAAATCTGTTTTGCAACATACATTCATACAACATGTTGAAGGGATCTGTGAGCATTGTAAAGGTTACCACTTCTATGGAACCCTCTTCCACTCCATGTAAATCAAAGTACTTCTATTATTCTATTCATGTGGAATTTGGACAGATGGATGGGAAATGCAAATTCAGCCTTTGTTTAACTTTCATGTCCCTCTTGGATAGGGGAAATAAGTAAATGGCCCAACAAGTCCTTGTTCTTCCTGTATCTGAGTAATTCCTACACACAAAGGCTAAAAAAAAAAAAAATACTATCATGTGAATGTAAGGCTGGGCTTTCTATGAGCCTTGTAACTGTCTGTGAAGGGAGGAGGAATTTTTTTTAACTGATCTGCTCTCCTTTTCAGTGTTCTATAGACCCTTTAATTGTCCTTCAAGAACTTCTCTTGTTTCACCTTGATGCCGTAATGATTTCTTCCTATTTTAGGTCTTCCCCAATCTGTCTAGCCTTTCTTTACTGTTAAGGCCACCCATTGTGGATCCATTAAAAGACACCCCTTCAGATGGAATGTCCCTCTCTCTCTATACAGACTAGGGCAAACCCTAAGGCCATACTTCCTTAGTGGAACCACAATTTCAATAAGCTTTATAACAAAAGGAAAAAAAATTGTGGCCAAAAATAAGAAGTGCATCACCCAGTATGTTAGAAATCCCATCATTAAATTAAATAAACAACTCAGGAGTCCAATTAAAGCTACCAAGGACAGTGCTGAGACAGAAATAACCGCCCAAGACAAATACAATCACAAGGCCTTCTTCAGCAATGTCCATAATCTCAAAGGTGATATGCAGCAGTGGGCTGAGCTGATTGTAAATGACATCACCAATACTGAAGGTAAATGTGAAGATATAGCAAACCTGCTGGTCGATAAATTCAGCTTCATCCCTCCCCACCCCCGAATATCTCACAAGAAATATCAGAAACCATTACGCCTCCAGCAGTTACACTGGAAAAAGTTCTGGAAGCTTTCTCAAACCCCCAAAATACCGCACTTATGAATCGTGTCGGTCTCCAAGGATATCCTAAATAACATTAAGCATGACTTATCCATGCACCTAACAGTACTGTTAAACACCAGCTTCCAAAAAGTCTTTGTACCAAGTGAATGGAAGACAGCAGCAGTCATACCCCTGCATAGGGAAAGGCCATTCGCTAACCCGGGTAACTACAGGTCCATAAATCTGATCAGCCTCATATGTAAAGCCATGAAAAGACTTAAAAAATGGATCAGTAAAGCCATAGGAAACCACCAAACACTGGGCCTATTCCAGTTTGGCTTCATCAAAAGCAAGTCATGCTTACTTAACCTGGTGGATTTTTTAAAGCGTCACAGAAGTAGTAGACAAAGGCAAGTTTATAAAACCACCTATATAGACCTAGCCAAAGCCTTTTGACATAATACACCACTCTGACATTGTAGAAAAGCTTACTAAATTAGGAATGAACCTCTAGTCACCTGATGGATTGCCATCTGGCTCACAGATAGAACACAGGAAGTTAAGAAAGGTAAAGTTACCTTTACAAAAAGACCAGTCATTAATGGAGTCCCACAAGGCTCAGTGCTGGGACTACCTCTGTTTAGCATCTACTTCTCGGAAGTCAGAGCAAGCATCAAGGATTTTCACTGATCAAGTTTGCAGATGACTGCAAGCTGGGAGCAGTCATTAAATTTCCAAGTCTCGGACATCATCCAAGAAGGCTTATTCAAAACAAATATGTGGTGCCAGAGTCATGGACTATGGCTATGACAAAAAAAGATTTTTTTTTTATTCTTTTGGAAAATACCACTTTGACAATATAGCCCCTAAGAGTCCATCCAGTAATTAGAGATTTGGGAATATACATAAACAGTGAACTTATATTCAACCAACATGTGTCTACTGTTTTGAGGAAGTCCTTCTATATTGCTCAATTTATAAGCAAAGGGTTACCATCTTGGTCCAGAGATGATATTGTCCCACTGTACTCAGCCTTCATTGGGCCCATTCTTGAGTATAATGCCCCCCTTTGTATGTACCTGTCCAGATATATGCAGCAACTAGAGTCTTTCAGAGGTCCCTGACAAGGAGAATAAAGTGATTAAAACCACATGACCTGCATGGACTGCCTCAAAGCTCTATTGCTAGACTGTGTCTCATAGACTATTAAGAGGTGATCTATGCCTGCCCTATAAGGGCATCCTCTGACTCAATAATAATGTGACTACTGCACATTTGTAAGTCAAGTGGCATCACCCAGTATGTTAGAAATTCCATCATTAGATTAAATAAGCAACTAAACCTCTTTTGCAATATAAACAGAAGAGATTGGAGGGGCAAGAACATATCTAAGAGGATACCACTGCTCTGGAATAGACTCCTCATCTTCATACAACAAAGGTTATGCCTTTAACTCTTCAAATGTAACTTAGATCAATGGATGGGAATAAGGAAATTAGATTCATATCAACTTGTCAAAGTTGATTTTTACAAGCAGAAACAAAATGAAAAATGTTCAAAACCATCTTCAACAAACAACTCAATTTTTTGTGCACCCCCTACAACCCCTGAACTTATATATACCAACTCAAGGTCACACAACGGTGGAGAAAAAAGCAAACTCCATTGTCCCCAAACATAATTTCTGCGAACAGCACTCGCTGTTTTTGTGTTCACCAAAATTAAATTCGATCACATGACATGCTCCAAATGAAATTTACTCAAGGTCTGTCTCCTGTGCTACTAATGCAAAGAGGCAGTGCCTAAATGCTCTATCCGACAGCAAAGTCCTCTTTCACTACTCAACAGTATTATCCCAGAAACATTCATTCACAAATGGGAAATAAAGGAATAAAAGTCATGGTAGTGGTAATTTGTATGCCAGATGAAATAACACGGCTAGGCTTAATATGGCCCTTCAGGGTAGTAAGCCTAGTGTTCACCCTTGAGCGTATGACTATTGAACTGGCAGCTATCATCTTCCTGTTTCAGGAATGTTTCCTAGGGCGGCGTTGAGTACTGACCGGCTTGCTACTCTATACCAGTAAATTTGTTTGTTCATTTGTGTAGCTACCTGATATATGCTGAAAATTCAGATAATGTAAGGTAGGGCCCGGAAACTCTTTCACTTATTTGTAGTTAGGAAAGATTTAGTAGTTAGACTGATTATTTATTTTAGCATATTTTCTGCTCAAACTCATTGTTATTTTGCTTTTTCTGTACATTGTGTTTTTCTGCATATTATCTTTTCTGTCCATCTTTTTTGTTTATGTAAAGTATTTATCTATTCACCTTAGATGCTAGTGAGTGACCTGTGTATTTGTTTTCTTCTTAATTGCTAAGATTGTACTTACTGAGAAGTGTTACTACCTGTTGGTATCCGTTTCTGATCAACCAGACCGGTCTGCTGCACATTGCAGTTGGTGTTTGAAGTTACTTGGCTTACTTCTCAAGACAGGACTAGCAACTGAAACACTGGGTCACTGAACAACTTAAAATCGTGAATGAAGTGAGAAAAGTACCAAGGGAGGTGTTACACAATGGAGCTGTTCATCTGAATAAGGATGGAAAGGGAGCTCATTGTGAAAGGAAAGAGTTGATCACTGAAAAATAAAGTAATAGAAGACCATATTCTCTAGACTCTAGGAGAATAACCAGCATGGGTTTATGGTCTGTAGGTCCTGTTATGCTACCATGATTAAGGTCTGTGACTAGGGAAGAGGCAAGGGACAGTGTACTGCACATCAAAACAGCAAAGGTGCTCGCTCCCTCGTGTGTGTGTGTGTGTGTGTGTGTGTGTGTGTGTGTGTATATATATATATATATATATATATATATATATATATATATATATAGTGCACACTGTTGTTTATGCCTGGCCAACTAAACATTTTAAGTTATGTGGTTTAAAATGAGAGTCATAGTTTGCTAAAACTATGGTTAATTGAAAATATTTAGCTAGACAGTGCTGACACTAAAGAACCCTTCCATGGGGAGAAATTTCCTGTTGGACAGTAACCCAAGAGTAGGATATGTAATGTGTTCCGCACGTTGTGAATTGTCCTCCCCAAGTCTAGAATTGTTTTGGCAGTCATTTCATTTAATGTGACTTTGCTGAACTATGATCCAGCAACTGGTAATTGACCTGTTAAAATTCTCATTAATTATTTAAATTGCTACAGACATCATCATAGGTTCATAGGTATGTACTAGGCTGTCGGCCCTAGGGCCTGTATAAGCCTAGCCAAACGAGATTCCCTGGCTTTCGCCACCCAAGAAAATTATTTTCCTGTACCCCTGTAGAACAACACCACAGCAGTGATCCCCCGGGTGAATTTCCTGTTTCCTATTCAGTTGTCAAGATTTCTCTTAAAGCGGCCTAATGAGGAGCTCTGCTTGACATGAATGGGTAGCCTGTTCCAGAGCATGGGAAGTCTCTGGGACAAGAATCCATCCCTCAAGCATGTTCTGTTTATTGTGGTGACAAGGTTTAAGTCCTTGGAGCGTGTGACTCAGAGAGATTGGGATTTCTTTAAGTGTAGTATGTCCATCAAATCTGGGTTAAACATGGCTTTGTATGTTAGGCAGAGGTCGCCTCTGAGTAGGCGATATGCGACGGAGTAGAGCTGGAGTTTTTTGAGATGATCAGCTTATGGCATCTGTTTGAGGCCGGTAATCCTTCTAGTGAGGTATTTCTGTGGCCTTTCTAGTTGTTGCAGATGTCTTGCGGGGTACATGCCAAACTGGGCGTTGTACTCTGTAATGTGTCTGATGAGGGATGAGTAGAGAGAAACGATCTTCTTCTGCCTCTCTTTTTCTGGAGGAGAACCCCTTTGTGATAAGATGTGCCATGTAGAAGGATTCCTGACTACTGTAGCGATGTGATTATCAAAGGAGAGACTACTGTCCACCTGTGTCCCAAGGTCTCTTATCACACTTTCTGTGTTTAGTAGGTTGCCGACTATGTGGTAGTTAATGGGTACGGTATTTTTCCCAAAGGGGATGACAGTGCACTTCTTGGCATTGTGCTTTAGGCCACGACTTTGACACCAAGCATCAGTCTCAGTGAGGCTTCTTTGTAGAATGTCCACATCCTTAGGTGAATCTTTTATGGCTCCTAGTTTGCAGTCATCTGTGAATTTCGTTAGCCAGAGACTAGCTGCATTAGCCTGGACTTCAGAGAAGTAGATACCAAACAGGAGAGGACCCAGGACCCAGGACCGATCCCTGTGGTACTCAAGTTGTCACTTGTCTGAAGTCAGATTTGGAGTCGGCTACTTTCACTGTGTGGGTTCTGTCAGTGAGCCAGTTGGCCTCCCATCTTGTGACATATGGATTTATGCCTAGTTCAGTGAGTTTATCTATAATACCAGAGTGGGGGATGGTGTCCAGCATGTGGAGGAAAGCTTTAACTTGTATACCCACACACACAGTTTGACATTTGCCAGGAATGAGATTATAACTCCTACCTAACTAGTTATTTGTACTGTAGTGTTACACAGTTATCACATGCATCACAGAGCTTATCATATTAGAATGTCGTGAATACAGATAGAGGGTACTTATTTTTACCTACCATACTTTTGAATTGTAATCATTAGAAACTGATGTGGAGACATTCACATGTTAAACACACTGAGAAAAATAAAGCAGCTTACTTATTAAGCTTTGCTTTTAGTGTAATTTTAATTAATCAACAGTAACTTGAATTTTTAACTGTGTAGGTAAGCACTAGAACTCATCTGTTATTTAATTTTGATAGTTGTGTTTTTTCTTGTATCTGTCTAGTTAGCTCATTTTACTTATCTACCTATGTATATGATTTTAGTTCTTGTCACAGACCTGTTGAAGGATTTATTGCATTAGTTTACCAAAAGGGATTGTATTTAAAAGTCAGTCTTTTTATGTGTATGTTATGCTTTTCTTAATATCTGATTTTGGAATGTGGGTTGCAAATAGAAAGGTAATGTTTTCCTTAACTAGGATTAAGTTTGATCTAATCAGTAGTAGTGTGTGGGGGTGGGTACTTGCTGTTATTAAATTCAGTTTTATGGCTCTATCTGTGTTGTTTGCTTGGAATAGGCTGGTTGAAAATTAAACAATACATATATTTTCATGAAGAGGGTGTAAGACCGCTCTATTCGCCCTCGCTGAGCTCAGGCTCACTCCACTCCCCTACTGTACCCCATTCCCAACCCCGCTTTCCTTTAATTTATACTCTCTACCCAAATACATAACCCAATCCACCTCATCCAATTATCCTGCCCCTGCTCCTGAACCGCACAGCCCCACCCTTTTCCCTTTGCACTACATAAGTTTTTACCTACACCCTTTATCAGTTAATATACAAAGTGACCAACATTGCCTATCTACTTATCTTCACTCTCTCGTTAAGTATTCCCCATGCAGCCTCTCACCACACCATGCAATTCTATCCATTTTCAAGAACAGCCACATTAACTACTAAACCACAACCCAATTTAAAAGGCTTTTCTGACATCTCATCATCCTTATTTAATATTAGCAATTTACTCAGTCTAAAATTCAGAATTCTACCCATCAGCAATATGCCAAAAATGTCTCCTTACACATTAGTTAGGTCCTCTTCTAAAACCAACTTCTTCATCTATCTTGAAAGTCATCTCATATTACAATTTCAAAGTGGTGACATACACCCTAATCCCGGGCCATCTCACACTCATAATACCATTAATACTCCTTCTCCCCCCTCAATACCACCTCCTAACACTTGAGAGCTTATCTATAATGACAATTAACATTCGGAGTATTTGCAACAAAATTACCAAATTCTATGCATGGCTGTCACAACATAACCCTGACATCGTAGCTGTTACAGAAACTTGGCTAAAGCCACATATATCTGATACTGAAATAGTTCTAACTGGTTATAATATCCTACATAGAGATAGAGTTCTAAAGAAAGGGAGGTGCAGCTTTAATATATCACAACTCTCTAACCATTTCCCCAAAACCATCCCAACCATCTATAACATAGAAATCTTACTAGCATCACTACACATTAACAATTAGTAAACACCTGATTATAGCAGTACTATATATTCTGACAGGCCAAAACATCCCTATGCTTGAAAACTTTCTGTCTTGGACCACTCATAATATATCCTGTAAAACTATCATTTTAGGCGATGCTAACATTAATTGGCAAAATTTAGTCTTGAAATCCCCAGATAACTATATTAATCGCCACAGGGGTACATAACTGTTTCTGGCACACAAATCCCAAACAAACAGCCAGAGGCCACCCTAGACTGGATTCTTATATCAGATCCACACAAATACTTTAATACCGGTACTCTCCCTGATTTCCCAAGTGACCATTTACCAGCCTGTGCACTTAGAACCCATACTCAAATACCCAAACCCCACACGTATAAATTATCTAGAAATCTAAGTAACTTCAAGCAAATAACTTTCAACAACTCCCTAAAAGCTCAGAATTGGACCCCACTAAAAACTTTACCATTAGAAGAAGCTGTATTCTATTTTAATAAGATCTGCCTTGACACACTAAATACTTTAGCCCTTATCAGGTTCAAAAGAATAAAACTCAGTCATGCTGCTTGGCTCGCAAAACCTACAAAACAAATTCTTCTCTCCAGAGAGTGGGCCTGGAACTAATGGCGTAAAAACAAAAAACAAGCAAATGAAATCTATTTCAAACAACTGCACAATAAAACCAAGACATTCGTAAAAAAATGACAATGTAAATTATTTTTCATAACAATTATCTAATCAGAAGCTGCGGTGGTGCAGCGGTAGTGTTGTCTCCTCACAGCAAGAGGTTCTCCCATTCGATTCTAGACTGGAGCACCTTCTGTTTGGCGTCTGCATGTCCTCCCCGCGGTCGAGTGGCATTCAAAAGACATGCATGAATGGGCATCGGGCTAGCACTTCGGCACCATAATAATCGACTGCCAATCATTAGCGGACCAGAGTTCCGCTGTGGCGACCCCTAACCGGGAAAAGCCGAAAGATGCACAACAACAACAATCATCTGATCAGAAAAACAACCCCAAAAATTTTCGGAAATCAGTGAACTCACTCCTTAATCCTGGAACTACACAAAACCCATCACCATATCATGACAAAGACCCAGAACAAATAGCCCACATTTTTAATACCCACTTTATAGACACCATTCTCAAACTTGTCAACAGACCCTCACCAATAACGAGCAATCCCCCTAACAATTTGACAAGTGATTCAAGCTCTATTGGTGAGAATTCCAACTTGCATCCCTCACTTCACAAAGAAAACACTAGCAATACCCAAGAAATTCCAACGTTCTCTTTAAAAACTGGTACCTACCTCTGTAATATTCAAACTGCTATCTAAACTTAGACCATGCTCCCTATCGGCAGATAACATCCCCTTTGAATACCTGAAACTTGTTGCAAATGTGTTACCCTATCCCATCAGTATTCTGATGAATAGCTCCATCTCTGAATCCATAGTTTCTCAAATCTGGAAGAAATCTGTCATAACCCCATTGCATAAGGGTGGAAATACTAACAATTTAACCAGCTATCGACCTATTTCCATTCTCTCACCATTATCTAAAATACTAGAAAAGTTTATACATACCCAACTATTAAAACATGTCACAGACAACAATCTCTTAGCCTAAACCCAACATGGTTTCTGCCCCACACATAGTACTATTACAGCCTTACTTTCTTTCACCAGTACCATGAACAAAGCTTTGGACTCTGGTTTACTGACATCAGTAGTTTTGTTAGATCTATCCAAAGCTTTTGACACGGTATCACATATCAAACTAATCCAACAATTAGAAACATTAGGATGTACTGAGCATACCATTAACTGGCTTACTAGCTTCCTGAAAGATAGACAACAATCTGTCAGATGACAAAGCAATCAGTTTGGTTATCTGGTTAATAAAGTAGGCATCCCCCAGTACGCATTTATAAATAATCTCCATACTGTCTCCCTACATAGTTCCCTCATCCAGTATGCTGACAATTCTACCATTATATCCTCGGCCAGCAACTTCCCAGATCTCCTCAGAATAACACAAATCAGCTTCTCAAACATAGAAACTTGGCTAAACAAAGCTAATTACTGGTTAATCCCAAATAATCCAAACTACTAATATTCTCTTCCAAACCACCCCCACAAGAGTTCAAAGTCTGCTCCCTAAATAATACAGAAACTGAAGTAGTGAAAACAGCTAAACTTCTGGGCATCACTACAGATGATAAACTGTCATTCAAACAACACATTCTTAACACAATCAAAAAACACACTCAAAACTAGGTAAACTGTACAGATATAAACAGTATATGGATAAGCCCACATGAATAAAATTGGCACATTCCCTCCTACTTCCCTTATTTGTTAATGGTCCCCCCCATCTTTACCAACATTCATGCATCTTTAAGCAATAAACTACAATCATGCTATTGTAAAATTGCCAAATTTGCTTCTGGACTGCAAAACCGCACCCACCACTGTCATGCCATTAAAGAATTAAAATGGTTGGAATTCCCACTTTACCTCCAATACACTCAACTAACTCTTGCTCATAAATTAATATGCAATCCAGATAACTACCCATCACTACATTCTATTGTACAATCCTACATCCTAACCCGAAATCTTCATTCTACTAATAAACAGCTTCTTACCATATACAAACTCAATAAGAGCACTGGACAAAGCTTATACTCTTACTCCATAGCAAAGCTATGGAATGCCCCCCCCCCCATAACACAAATTCAGTCTTTGAAAACCTTCAAAGTCACAGTAAGAAATCACTTTCTTAATAATCACATCTGTCCTTGTGATCAGACCTTCATATCACCACGAACCAAACCAATGAGTTTACTGTCTAGAATACCCCTTTTTAGCTCAACTGAATTACTAGTAAACCAACTGTACTTCTTTGACTTTCTCTTAAACAAAGTATACTAATCAATATTTAATCCTTAAGAAACTTCCACAAAGCAAAAGTATAATCTCCTTCATACTGTACAGAATATATACTGTGTGTCATGATTGTTTATGTTACATGCTGTCAGCAAGTTATCTGTTTATATACTGTGCAAGTTCTATGGTCATTTATTTTCACTGCATAATGACCTTGTACTCTGCATATTTTTATCACTAAGAAATGCTATTTATATTTATATAGTTTCTTACTACTGTAAGTCTTATCCTGTTGTATAATATTTTTTTTTGTGTAGTTGTTTGCTGTAGTAATTTTTAATTTGTTTCTGGAGCTTTTCTCCCCAGGCCTCCACTGACAATGGGTCATTCTGACCCAGTAGACTTTCCCGGTCAACAAATGTCAATAAATAAATAAATACATTTTCCACACCTACTTCTAATTGTATAAAAGCTGATATGTTTAACATTGTAAAGTATTTCTGATTTTTTGTTACTGGGGATGACTTGTCTCTGACGAATAAAAGCTTGTTGAGTTGGAGCACTACCTGGTTTTCATGATTTTTTGGAAATTATTGTGACTGAGCTCATCAATGAGGTTTTAAGACTACATCTGTTTATTTTTCGTCAACCCTCATGTTTGTGAGGATGGAACTAGATTGATTCCTGTGCTTGTTCATTTTTTTATGTCTGTATGTTAATCCTACATTAATACACGACGAGATATAGTGCGTGTCCTAATAAGAGCAGATGCAAGTGCGCACCACTCTTTTGCAAATTGGTGTATTGGTTTTAGGACATAACCTGTACTGGATGTTTCCACTGCATAAACATTAGGGAAAAAAAGTAATTACTTTGGAAAAATAAGACCTCTGGTTAGACATTTTTTTTCAAAGTCCTTCCTTCACTGGGAGTAGGAGGTGTATGTGCTCACACACACACACACACATTTCATTAGTTGTTTAGAGTTGAAACAGTAGTCATTGTTTATAAACAGAACACTTTCCAAGATATTATAGTCATCTGCCATGGTGATGTTATTCAGTTCTCCTGCCCACCAGTTATGTGCAAAGACACTGCACCAACAATATGCCGGTCAATTTTCTTTGTATACATACAGCTTATTTGTTACCTTCTGTAACACTATATGCATTTATGAAATTGAGTCAAATGCATTCTGCCATAAACCAAGCAGAAATACTGAGAGAAATCACAAAGTCTTAATTTTTGCAGAACTGTGATCTGTTTTCTGATTTAGTAAAAGAGCTTCTCAGAGACTGAAATTGAAATATGAAGAAATGCTTTTGTAAGCAAAAGTAGAACGGTGATACAGAATTATCTCCTTGCACCCTTTCTTACTGAATTTCTCTTGTGTCAGATGAGTCTCAAGTGCTATAGCCTTACCCTGCTCCCTTCAAAGTGAAACCTCATTAGTTATATTATTTTTATTTTTTATAGCAGTCATCTCCACTGTTGCTAAACAAAACTAAATTTTGCATCTCCTTGTAGCATAAAATGTATTTTATTTATCCTTTGTTGACCGGGGTAGTCTAGCTAGGCTAGTAGCCTCTTTTCAGGGGAGAGATCTGAGCTGGTATTTATACTGCTAGGGGAAATTTGTCCAGGGAATTGGGGAACTTCCCTTACTTTTTTTTGATAGGTGCAGTAGGATCTTTTACATCCACCTGAGCAACCACCAACTCGGGCAGAAGGGGCCTCAGTTTTATGTTGTGTCCCAAGGACGACACACTCAGGAGTGCAGCAACTTCCTTGTGCTGCATTGTAGTGACCCCAGTTCATCTCCCTGGTGTGGGAATAGAATCCACATCCTTAAGCAAAAAAGGCGAGTATGAAACCTATTCTGCCGCAGACACTGCTATATATTTTTACATTTATATGTTCGAAAGGTGTAGTCATATTCCTAAAAAGCAGAATCTTTAGTTTTTGGTGTAGACATGTTTTTAAAAAAGATGAAATACTATTCCAAGTATGTCTCCAGCACATTTAATAGCAGCATACTGTGGATAACCACTGTTTTGCTTATCACTTTTACATTTTAATTTCTGATGTAATTTTGTACTAAGTAAATATCAATCTCTTCTTTATTTTTTAAAGATTGTACAGTTACATTTTCTTAGTGCACAATTAATTCCATTATTTCTTTGAATTCTCAGCCTTATATGATCATCTTACAAAATTATAATCTAAAGCAAAATGTTTTTGCACAGCTTCACTTGTAATTTTACTGAAAATACGTTTTGTAACCACATAGTAAGAGCTACAGTCAATACATATTTCAGTATGTGCTGGAGCTTCAAAGCCTTATACACATCAGATCATTTGATTTAAAGGTTTGGGACCACAGTGCATGACTTTTCATTGAAGGACTGTAAAAGAACAAATTACTGTGTGCTGGAAAGTCTCAGAAACCTTATCAGAATTGTTTAGTTCCTGCTGCTCCCTGGAGGCTTTCCTGTTTAACTGCTGATCAGGAATGTGCTCTCTGGATCATGAAGGATTTACCTTAATCAAAACTTTTATGTGGCACTAGATAGAATTTTTCTCATTGTTATTTATGCCAGTCATTCAAAAGAATGAATGCTTTGATGCCTTTCAATCTCAGGTTGAAAGATTACTAAACAGACTGATAAACACGTAAAGTGGAATAAAGCACAGTGCTGGGTCATAGCTTGAAATATTCACATATATGTTTCAAGCTCAGTTTATACATCTTGCGTGTTTACAGTTATGTAATAATTTGCCTTTAACAGAGTTATGTTTGTATTTGTGATGTGTGACTGCAGTGTATGTAATCCGTTACCTTTCATATTGCTTTTTTCTTTCTTTATTAATTAATTAATTAATTAATTAATTAATTAATTAATTAATTAATTAAATTTATTTATTTCAGTTTGGTTACCAGGAAAGTCCACTGGGCCCAAGTGTGCCCATTTTCAGTGGAGGCCCGGGGAGAAAAGCTCCATAAAACAGTAAGGTTACAGAAGTATAAAAGTTACAGAGTAAAGTACAGTTTACAAATATGTACATTCAGTATCAGGCTTGATCAGTAAAGTTAATTTTTATATATCTGATGGCTGTACTGTACAGATTCATTTGAAATATACTTTCATTACATTTGAAGTGTAGGAACATACAATCATTTAAAGTATGGATGGAAACGCTATATTTCTTGCCTAGTGAGAAAGAGGAGAAGTTGGCCAGCAGGTCGTTTAGGCTTGTGGATAGTAATTAGGTTTTGATGTTCAGATCTGAAAGGTCTTTTAGGGGTGTAGGGGGGAAGGATGTTTGTTAGAGCTGGACCTTTATTTGGGTGAAATACAAGTCTGTGTGCCCTTGTAAGTTGGAGGTAGTTTAGGTAATTAGGGAGCTCTAGCCAGTTTAGAGAATGAAGGGTATGACAGTGATGGTTGGAATTTTTAGATCTGGTGGCAAATTTAGAGATCTTATAACAGTTTTCTAGTTTAGAGGTGATAGTAGAGGTCAAGTTAGTTAGAAGAGGGGCTCCATATAACAGGGATGGGAGAAGGTAAGTAGTAGCCAAAGTATGTCTAGTAGAGTTGGAGAGAAAGAGATTGTTCCTATAAAGCATACCTAGCTTTTGGTGGGTTTTCTTTATATTTTGTTGAATATGGATATCAAACTTGAGGTGTTCATCAATAGTAATGCCAAGAAGTTTTGCGAAAGGGACCACTTCTGTAGGAGAGTTGGTTTGTCTAAGGACTTTGAATGAATTTTTGTCATAAGAGAAAGTCTTAGAGGGAGGTAATAGTAGAATTTTTGATTTGTTTGCATTTAGTGAGAGGTGGTTTTGTCACATCCAATTTTCAGTAGTTGAAAAAGCAGTTTGGGTTTTAGTCAGTAGTTTAGGGAGGTTTGAGGCAGAGCAGACTAACACTGAGTCGTCTGCATATTGAATAACTTTAGCATCAGGAATAGCAGAGTGAAAGTTATTGATAAAGATGTTAAAAAGCATAGGTCCGAGGATGGACCCTTGAGATATGCCAGTTGGAGTAGGTAGAAAGGAGGAGGTGGTGTTCTTCCATTTGACTGCCTGAGATCTGTCTGACTGGTAGCTAGAGAACCAGTATACAGTATTTGGTGAGAGATGTAGGTTTGAGAGATGATAGATAAGGTGTTTATGGGAAACGGTATTGAAAGCTTTAGAAAGGTCGAGAAGAACTGTGGAAATGAAGTGTCCTGAATTTTGGGCTTGGTTGACAGTTTCTAAAAAGGAGAGTAGAGCGGTTATAGTGTTATGGCCTTGGTGGAAGCCATCCTGGGTAGATGTAAGGAGTTGGTTTTGGGCAGGAAAGGCACAAGTTGGAGGTGGATACATTTTTCTAAGATTTTGGAGATTGGTGAGAGCAGAGCAATGGGCCAGAAGTTTGAGATGTTGGTGTTTTTGCCTCCTTTGTGGAGAGGAAGAAAGTAGGCTGAATGCCAGAGTTTGGGTACATATGATTCCTTTATAGTTAATGAATTTATAGAGCATATTTTATCAGAACTTGCTTCCATATGCAGTCTGGAGCAGCAGAAAAGTGAATAGATAAGCTCAAATTGGCAGGATACTTAAACAGGACACCACACACTGTTTTTTTTTTAATTATATTCATTTGTTTGTTTTCTTATTTATGTTTTTATTTATTACAGTAATTAGGACCACTGGGCCCAGTTATTCTGCCATCCTGTCCAACATTTTACTCTGTTTTTTGGGGGGATGATGTGCAGTTATTTGATTGTACTAAATCGACTTTGAAGGTTTTTTTTTTTTTTTTATCAAATGTTATTTAATGTACTGCATATCTGTACTGTGTAGGAGGTTACGTGAATGACCACGGAGAGTACCATTCAGTTACACTGCACAGGAATGACTTGTTCACTATTTTATCAAGATCAGCGTGTAGTGGGGTTAAGGAATAATTCTTTTACCTCCACTGGTGTGCCTTCTCAGAGTTAATATATGTAAAGTAAGGGTGGTGTGGGGAGTTCAGGAGCACTTGGACCCTGCAAAAAATCATTTTCAGTGTAGTATTTGCAGTCACAATAGTAGTCACCTGCTAGGTGTGTGGTGCCGACAGTACTGCAAAGGTTATTTTGGAAGTCTGTTTAAATTTACCGTTGGTGGTATTATAAGTGACCGCTAAACAATGGAGTTTGGTGAATCTGATGTGTTCTCTGGTGTACATTCTCAGATTTAGTACATTGCAGATGTGTTGGTTACTTATGCAAAAGTAATTTTTAGTGTGCTCATTAATTTTGATTGGCTCAATGTTGAGCTTCTGTTATATTGTTATATCACTTATTCAATATACCTCCATTTTTTCTGTCTTTCTTTTTTACCTGTGTAGCTAACCCACTGCCTTCAGCAAAGCCGCCTTCTGCTTCTCAGAGAGTTCTAGTTACCCACGTTTTTGAGAAGTATTACCTCTTTTTGCATTATGAAATTCCTGCCTTCTTAGATTTGTTGCTATGTCTTTATGTATTGGTCTATGCAACTGACTTGAGGTTTTTTTCACTCTTCTGAAATTCCGATAGATGTCCTCATCTTTGCTGTATGTATAATATACAGCATCTTGTTTTGTGATATAGCACGTGATCCATTGTATCATTTCAGTAGCCTTCCCTCAGACCATCTTCTTATATTGATGAGTATACAGAGCTGTACCTCCATAACTGCTTCTTTGCTTTCCTGTTCTGCTCAGTGTATCCAACAGTCCAGTATCCTTAGTCTATTACCTGTTACTGATACTGCTTCACTAAAATCATCAGTCATGTCAGTTTCGTTTTGCTTGAAAATTAGGATATTTCTTTTATAAGCATTATTTGCAGTCTGAGTGTTATTCTGTGTCATGTTCCATAGTTTCATTTTCCTGAGCAAAAGCTTGTAAAAAGCCTTGATCATAACTTGTCTCTTCTGTCTTTTCTTTCATAAACAGGTTTTTATCACGTGATACAGATAGCTGTAAAATTCCAATAGTACTTTGCAGTCACTAGGAAACTTCTTAGGTATTTCTTTTTCTGTGATCTGAGCCACTGGCCTCTTCCCTTGTCTGCTTTGTAGATGTTCATCGTGTTTCACTGTTGCAGTCATTACTCTAGGGTTATCCAGCTGGCAGGCTACCCTCAGTCGGCCAGAGTTCCAAAGTCTAGGTCTAGCGTTGGTTGCTGTCGCCTCTTCCCAGACATCAGTGCGCCAGGGGTACAAAAGATGCAGCCGACGCCATTTTCTTCAGTCTTTCTTGCCGCGCGGTGCCCAAAGCAAAAGCAGTTCGCAAGTGCTGGTCGACCGACTCCTGAGATTTTCAAATCCGAATTGCAGAACAAGTTATCTTGTATTTCTCGTGGGAAGCAAATACCTCGTAAGGATTTTCACTCTTTACTGTATTCCTTGCCTAGGCCCTGATCACAACGTTGCTAGCTGTCGGCTTTGTGCTAGATTTAACCATCAAGCGTCAGTTCGATTGTTCATTTCATTACTTTGGACGAAGATTTAATTATATAATGCCGTCTGAACAGCCGACAACCGGAGTTTACAAAAAACACAAGGACAAGGATAGGCATCCGAGTTCCAAAACCGACGAAGCCTCTACTAGGCCAGTCGCCGGTTCTCAGTGAGGCACTTTCGCAGCCCCTGGCACCCGCTACCGACTCCCACGTGGAGCCAACTGGGCCTCTGGAAACTCAAGGTGTTGGACACTCGGAAATCACTCCCTCAGATGGGTCCGGAGCCGCTGAGCAGGCCTCTGCTTCTGTGGGTGTCTTTAGACCTACACAACTATATATTAAGCCATCTTCAGCTTCAAAGACAAAGACTAAAGCAGCTCTGAAGACAAAGAAACAAGTACAGCATTCTCCAGCTCAGACTTCCATGCCTAAAAAACAGATGCTCAAAATGGCCGAAGACCTAATTACTTTGATCAGGGGCTCCCATCCCCCTCCTGATAAGAGGCCTAGGCAGGATACAAGAGTATGATTCTTCTGATCAGATATCTATTTCCTCTGATTACTCTTCTGAACAGGATTACTCCATGCTTCCCTATGAGGATTCTGATGCTGAAGAATCCATTCCTTCAGCCTCTCCTCCTGAGGACTATTCTTTTGGGGAAACACTGCATACTATGATGGGGCATTTCCACTGGGAGAGCCAAGATTATTCTGAATCTGAGAAAAGGCTCAGAGACTTTGTTTCTTCCTCAGTACAGACCCCTTGCTATTCCCCCTGTTCTAGACATTGTAGATGATGTATTTATTTTCAGAGTCCAGTTTGTCCCCTGACTCTTTACCCCCTGCACCTGCTAAGCCAGACAGATACTACAGGGTCCTGGATTCTCATAAATTCCTGTATAAAAAAAACACTGCTGACCCAGAAACTATATCTCAGGGTCCCAAGGGGGTTAAAGCTTCCACTGTAAAAAACCCTGTCCCCTCTGATAGGGATTCTAGGGCTCTAGACAGATGGGGGGAAAAATGTACACTTCTGCCACCCTGGCTGTAAAGGCTTTAAATTGTCGGTTTCATATGCTTAAATATCAGCAGTATTTAATGTCACTACTTAAACAGAAAATGTTGACAAATACTGAATGTTCAGAGAACAAGGCATTGCAGGATTTATTGCATACAACTGAACAAGTGGGAAAGCATAATTTGCAATGTGGTTATGATTCACTGGAGGCCTCTTGCAGAGCCGCTGTTACAGGTTCTGTTATTAGAAAGCATGCTTGGGTAAAGGAACAGAATCTGCCTGATCATGTCAAAGCAGAATTATTAGGTGCACCATTACAGCATGATACCTTGTTTGGTACTAAAGCAGAAGAGGTGTTGAAAAAAATGGAGGATAAAGCAAAATCCATGCAGATAGTCAAGGATTTCTTACAGGTACAGCCACCCAGGTTTAGCAGGAACTGGCCTTCTAAAAATTGGTCCTTTCCAGTCTCAGACAGACCACAAAGATGCAGATACAGGCGTCCTAGAGGCAGATCTCAGCCCCAAGGCTCATACAGGCCTAAACAATGGGGTGCTCCTACCTCCAAAAGCGGAGAAGACAAATCACAACCTTACAGGAAACAGTCCCAATGACTTCTACCAGTTCCAAGCAGTTTTCTTTTGGCAGCCCCCTTAGGGGGAAAACTAGCACTTTTTTCATCAAATTGGCAAATGGTTACCCAAGACAAATGGGTCCTGAACATAGTGTCCCAAGGCTACAGGTTCCATTTTCACACTTTACCAAGGTCAAAGGGCATGCCAGACCTGCCACACAATCTATGGGCAGAGGCACAAAAACAAATTACAGCCCTCATGGACATGAGGGCCATTCAGCAAGTACCACAACAAGAGCAGGGGCAAGGATTTTACTCCATACTTTTCCTAGTACCCAGGAAGGACAAAACCTGGAGACCAATTCTAGACCTGTCTATACTAAATACTTTTCTGGAAGTTCCAAAATTCAAGATGTTGACTCTACAGCAGCTACTGTCCATGCTGGGCAAGAGGGCTTGGCTCGTAACTGTGGACCTAAAAGAGGCATACCTGCATGTCCCAGTCAGACAATCTTGCAGAAGATACCTCAGATTCATAGCTGGCTCAATGCATTACCAATTGTCTGCACTGCCCTTTGGCTTATCTACTGCACCCAGGGTCTTCACAAAATGCCTGGCACCAGTAATTGCATTTTGAAGACAAAAAGGAATTCAAATGTATCCCTACTTGGACGACTGCCTAATTCAACCAGAGAACAAAGACACTCTTCTAAAGCATCTGACATTTCTAAAAAGATTACTAATTGGCCTAGGGTACACAATAAACAAAAAGAAATCAAAACTAGTGCCCTGTCAAGAGAGAATATTCCTAGGTGCAAGCTTAAATACAACTGCCCAGATGGCTTATCTCATGCCAGACAAGCAAAAACAACTCACTACGTACTTCAAGAAATTGGCAACAAAAACCCACTTATCTTCAAGGAAAATCCTGCAGGCCTTGGGTTTCATGGCATCCTGCATTCTACTAATTCCATATGCTAGACTGCATATGAGGAAACTACAATGGTATCTGAAAAGTGTTTGGACTCAGCATTGCCACAGCCTGGAGACAGTAATTGCACTCATTCCCTGCCTACAACAGGAGTTTGATTTCTCCCACAAAATCAGATAAAGTGCCAGTACTACCCCCAAATAAAAAAAAAAACAAGCTGTCTATATACTGCTTACAAAACTTAACAGAATTAAATAATGGAAAATGCTCCAAAAAAACTCTCCCACCAACACATAATGTTAGCAAAAGAAGGAGCCACCTTGACTCCCATAGTAACTCCATTTTTTTACAATAAATATCTTTGTCAAAAAGGAAAAAAAAATATTTTTCAAAACTATTTTTAATAAAGTGCTAACAGTGTTAATACGGACTTGATCAAAATTAGCTACTTTGTCTAAATATAACTTAAATTCAACTCCTTCTTCATGTTCAGTGCTGGTGTATAACGAATTAACATCCAAGGTGCACATAACATTTTCATCATCTTGGAACTGATATTCTTTAAGATCGTTAAGTGATGTCCAAGAGTCTCTAAGATAGTACTTTGTTAGACAACTGGATTTAAAGTTTTGTCCAAATAATATGAAATACTAACTGTCTTTTGTCTAGGAACATATATATTGGCAAAAGCATTAGAAAGTTGGGTATGATAATTTGGGAACATCTAACTACCATTAAAAAAGGAGACTGCTAATTCTCTGGCAAAACGTAGCTTTGTCTGTGTAGGGTTTCGAAAATTTCCTTTTAGTATATTAGGGCAAGTTAATCAAGGCATTTTTTTGTTTCAGGATGCAACAACATTTTAGAAGTCTGGAAATTTAAGTGGCAAGTTAGACTGAGAGCCGATAACCCAGGTCTTAATGAGAGTATTAATGTGAAATGTTTATTAAAAATGAAATTGTTTTAAGTTTTAAATTGTTATAAGATGTTTGGTATGTTTGGGATTCAATTATTTTGTATGAAAGATCAAGTATTTTTATGACCAATAGATATTTAGTTATATGAATAATTAATGATGTTTTTATTTGCATTGATATGATTGTTGGTGGAGAATTTGGCGGGAAATATTTTCTATTTAGACTTTGTTATGAGAATTATATATTTTTTCTGAAGAAGTTCTGATAAAATAATAAAGGAAAGAAAGCACTAAATACTTCCATTTTCTTTCTTTTGTGCTGAACCTTATTAGTCACACGACCAGGTTTTGAATTTTGTATGTTAAGTATTGTTTAATTGAATGGAATAGGAAAATATATACTTTGGTAAACTCCAAGGGTTGGAGCTAAAGGTGCAAGAAGTTATCTAGATACTAATAGCGTATTGCATGAAAGGTGATGTCATAATGGCTGGTGATTTTAACTGTATCTTATCTGATAAGAACACTACTGCAAATAAGAAACCTAGAATCACATCATCAGCTACACACTGTTCATATTTTGTAAACCTTATGAACTTAAGACATACATGAACTAAGAAAAGTAAATTCACTTCGATACATCCATTATTCTTATAGATGTGGAATGTCAGACAAATATTGATTAGCTTTTTGTTACAGGCAATTTCATTTCAAATATAAGAAAAGTTTCCACAGTGTTATGTCTATTATCCGATCATACTATTTAAAAAAAAGTCTACCAGCATACATTGTTAAAATAAAAAGATTTAAGGGCTGATATGTAAATGAGATCAGGAACTTAACAGAAATAAAAACAAATGGTGAAGTAAATAATAATATCCTGTGGAATTCACTGAAAGCTTACTTAAATGGTAGAATTATATGCTGGTATAATAAACCCAAAGAATTGGATAAACATTTAAATACATTACAGGCTAAAAGAGATAAATTAAAGTTAGACCTAAAGTCAAATGATACTATTAGTCAATCAGAACTAAAAAATTTGAATACAAAATGCGTTGAAATTCTAAACCATAAAGTGTCAGTAAACCTAGAAAAACTAAAACTTCAGTTGTGTTCTGTGAACCCATCTTGCTTACATAAACTTGCTATTAGATCTAAAGAAATGAATAGACTAAATCACATTGAAGAAATCACAATACAAATAAATAAAGAAGAAAGGAAAATAGATATTAAGGGTATCTTTGAGAGCTTTAGAATATTCTATGAAAATATAAATAAAAACTAAAATAGCTTAGTCAATGGTGAGATAGTAGAAGCTTTTATAAAGGAAAATATAAAGAATAAATTGATCAATGAACAATAAAATTGATAGACCTTTTACTCTAAAAGAAATAAAAGATCAAATTAAAAATAAAAAAATAATAATAAGGCTCCTGGTTTAGATGGTCTTATACAGGAAATATATAAAGTATTGCCAGATAATGTAGTCTCTGTACTATAAAAAAGCTTTCAGGGAAACAAATACTACTTTGGGGGTTCCCCCATCATGGAAATATTCCCTCATCTCATCTCATCTGTTCTAAAGCAAGACAAAGATCCTACAAAGTGTTGTTCTTATACACCCATTTCACTCCTAAATGTTGACTATAAGATGTCAATGTCTGTTTTAGCAAATAGAATTATTCACTTATTTTAGTAATGCCAAAATTAGCAACAATCAGACAAGTTTTATTTTGAAAAGACAGATAGAAAATAATATAATAAGGATACATACTCTAATAGACTATGCAAATAAAAATAAGAAAAATACCTTTCTGTCATTTGTCTTGATTTAGACAAAGCTTTTGATTCAGTCAGTTGGCCTTATTTAAAGCACCTAAAGAATATAACTTCTCAGCTGAGTTAATAACATTAATTTCAAAGTTCGACATTAATTCTTGTGCTTACGTTAAAATAGGTTCCTTCTTTCTGATTCCTTTGAACTACAAAAAGGTACCAAAAAAGGTTGCCCACTATCTCCAGTACTTCTTGCACTTGTAATAGAACCTTTTGCTAACTCTATTATGTCAAAGAAAAATATATATGGTATAAAAATAGAAGATGGTTTGGAACTAAAGATTCAGCTGTTTGCAGATGATATTCTGCTTGCAATAGGAAATATAGAAAAATCAGTAGAACATATAATTAGTTCTATGAGACAGTTTTAAATTATTTTGAACTTTAAATGTAATCATAATAAAATGAGTACATTATTAATAAGAATTTAAAAAAATCATATGAAAATATTCTAATTTCAGTTGGAATAAATCTCAAATTAAATATCTTGGTATCATCTTTACATCTAATAGTAAGGAACTGATATAAGTACATTTTCAAATGGGTATTGATAAAATTGTAAGTCTAGTCACAAGATGGAATACATTTTTCTTTACTATGGAAGAACTCTTAATGTTAATTAAGATGGTAATAGTGGTGAAATAAAAATAAAAAACACAGCAGAACACAGCACTTTACTCATGCTGATGTACTGTCTTTGTAAATAAGTATTCATTCATTTCCCTATTACATTGATCATGTGACTGTGTTAAGTTTATTTAAGCTTCCATTTGAATTTTAACAGTTACACTGATGAAGCCCTGGGAGCTACAGGCTTAAAGTACTTAGTCTTTTTCTGCAATAAAGTTTGTCAAGTGTTACCATTCTGTACAGGTTTGGTGGCATTTTTTATTTTTATTTCACCAGTTTTGAGTTTCCGCTCTTTAAGATGGTAGTAGACCCTAAAATATTATCTGTTATACAATTATTAACACTGTCTCCAGCAAAAAAAAAAATAAATAAATAATGAAAAATATGAATGACATTCTAAAGTTTTTATGGCATCCCAATAAGTCAAGAGTTGCTTTTAATTGACACACAAAAGATTGGTATAGTGGTGGAATAGAATTACCTGATATTTAATTGTACGCTACTTCAGCTATTATAAAAATCATTGCACTATGGATAAATTCATCATATGAATCAAAGTAGAAATTAAGATATCAGGTAATATTATCTAAAAATAAACATATTGCTGCCTGTCATAAGCAAATACTTCCTAACAGTTTTGTCTGCCTATTAAAAGTTTATTGTTTAAATGGAAAAATTTTTGCTAATCAAATTCCCTATATAAATAATCTTCCTTCCTTCTGGAAGTTCATCTATTCTAATTATTGTATTAATTCCCTATATAAGTAATCTTTCTTCCTTCTGGAAGTTCATCTATTCTAATTATTGTATTAAAGAGCTAATCTTTTCAGTTTTTCCAATAGCATATACAAGTGAGTGCTGAGAAACTCACAATTTCACTAAAATGATAGCTCTAGAAGAACAAAATAATTTATTGGCATCAGCTTTTAAATGGAACCAAAATATATACTGCTGAAAATTTAATGTCTAAATATAATCACAATTCTAATAATTGGTTAGTACTACAAATATGTAGACATTTTGTAAACTCAAAAATAAATAAGATATTTAACTTGAAGAAATGTTTCCCCCAAATATTGGAATTCTTAGTTAGTATTAATAATAGTGCAATAGAAATAAGTCTTACTTATCACAGATTTATAGAATTCTTAGATCAGACTGCTTATACTTGGGTAATACTTTTTTGGAATTATTCCACAAAAATTAATAACGTATATTTTACTGATGAAGATAAAAAATAGTAATGTCAGTAGAAAAAACTATATCCTCTCTATATTGAAACATTTTAACATGGAAATTCTTGCACAGAGCATTTGTTACACCTAACAAGGTTACAATTATGTATAAATCAAGTAGAAACAAATGCTGGAGATGTGATTGTGACGTAACGGCAGATTGTATGCATATGGTATATGACTGTGAGGTCATCTCCCCTTTTGGAAAGAAATTAACTTTTATTCAAGCATTGTGGTCGGATAGATGTAACATTTCCAAGTCCTTGAGTGTATTTTAATGCTCCACTCCCTGGAATAATTCCAAGGACTCAAGTGCCTCTTCTTTGATCAATAGTAGCAATAGCTAGGAAAATAATAACCAAGAATTGGATGAATAAAACTACTCCCTCTCGTAATGAATTTATTAGCATAGCAAAAATTGTATATAGTAGTGAGCTGCATACGATTAGGATGAGAACTTCTGATATTACTCATTCATTTAAGCTATGGCTAAAACTTAGATTTGCTTGAATAATATTAACTGTTATTCATTTATTTTACAATTATGTATTACAGAGCTATGGATGTATGTAAATAATTGTTTATTTTATTTTACTCTGTTATTAAAATAAAATAAACTGTCTTTCAGCTTTTCTCGGTTAGGGGTCGCTACAGCGGAACTCCGGTCCGCTAATGATTGGCAGTGAATTTACAGTGTCTAGTTGCCAGCCTGGCGCCCAGCCTTCAAAGAAGCACACCCACACAAGCTCGCACCTACCTTTGAAAAACTCTTTGAGAAAAGTAAACTTTATGAACAGTAAAGATTTTCTCTCTTCAGTTGTGCTTCCATGACTTTTAATTTGAAAAAAGTCTGCTCGCTTGGATTTTAATTACCCATGTAATACTTAAATGTTCTGTTATATCATCCTCATTTTCTTCCATGGTCTCCATATTAAATCTCTATAGCATCTGTTGTTGTATTATTTCATCACCTTTTTCTGCATGCTTCCATTCTTTCAGCATCCGTGCAGAAATGCATTCCCTTGAACAGTGTTTCTCAAACTTGGAGAAAGCACTTAACTCAGTGGTCCATTAGCCCCTTCCATAACTCACATGATTTAAAGATGGGTCATATTTTGAGTACTGACACATGTAAAATCTCAGTCTTGACACAGTAATTTAATGAATAATTTTCCCCAGTAACTCCTTCATTAGTTGTGCATTGTGTATGCATAAGCACTAAATTATTTTGCCCAGCGGTCACTTCAGCAGTCTGACCATGCATGAACAAGCACTTCCCTGACACATGAATTAATTATTTCTCCAAGCAGCATCTTCATTACTATGTCCAGATATACACAAGCACCAAAATGAAACATTTCCCAAAGAGACCTCTTCAGTAAAATGTCCAGGTAAAGTATGCAAAAGCACCAAAATGAAGCATCTCCCAGAGTGACCCCTTCAGTAACATATGTACAAGCACCAAAATGGCACATTCACCCAAGCGACCCCTTCAGTAAAATGTTGAGGTATGCACAAGCACCAAAATGAAACATTTGCCAGAGTGACCCCCTTCAATAACATATGTAGAAGCACCAAAATGGCACGTTCACCCAAGCGACCCTTTCAGTAAAATGTTGAGGTATGCACAAGCACCAAAATGAAATGTTTGCCCAAGCGACCCCTTCCAATAGCATATGGACAAGCACCAAAATGAAAGAGTCACCAAAACGACCCCTTCAGTAAAATGTTGAGGTATACACAAGCACGAAAATGCAACGTTTGCCCAAGCAACACATACCTAATAAGCATGCAGTCTTGGTGAAGTTCAAAGATTCATTGGCTTCAAGTATCAGATTTCCTGCGTGAGGCATAGCACCGACAGAATTGGTATTTTTAGGGTTTCTCCTTCGGTTTCTAGCACAGTGCTGAATCTGTGCTGATTGGTTATCTCAGCTTGCAGCTGCAAGCTGAGATTAACCAGTAAACTTCAAGAAAGGATGGATTTGTGGGAGCAACACATCCAGACACCAGACCAAGTCCTTTATTTCATAAAAAAATTAACAGTGAGGAGGACAGATATATTCATTATTAACCCTTGAAGCCCACCAAGAAATCCCCATGGCCTACCAGTGGGCCATGGACTGCACTTTGAGAAAGGCTGCTGTAGAACCATATGTATATATGCATTTCCTTTTGGCAGCCAGGTAAGTTCCTGTAAGTTGAAGAGACCTTTTCAGGGTATTCTGGAAAGAAAACTTCACAGTACAAATCTAGGTACAGGTCAGAGTAACCAGTCTGTCTCAGCAGCATGTCTTTGGGATACTTAAGAGAAACTGATTTGTATGTGGCGAGGACATGCATACTCCATCTGGATAGAAGTGGGAAGCCAAAATCAAACTGTAAGCCCCAAGAAAGATTTGCACCATTATTAAACATTGCAACACCATTGTACCTCAAAATGCATTGATCCATGTGAGACCCAACTTGCAAAGTACCTGACATTTTTTACGACCATTTTATTAAAATCTTTGCTGCATGATAAATATTCATACACAAGCAGTTCAGTCAATCATCACATTTAAAAGTTACATTTAACAAAACAGAAACACAACTGAAATGGTGCACCTCACTGAAAATTCTATACATTGCTTTTATCATTTATTAATGTAACTCATCGTGGCTATAAGATCATTTTCTGTTAAACCTATTAAATGGTATACACTTCTAAGCTATACCCACTGGTAACTGGCAACTCATAATCTGTACCATGAAACATCTAATGGCTAAATTTAAACATTCTTTGCAGCTATTTTACTACTGATATTGAATGCATCTTTATCACATATGTTTTAATCACAATTATCTTATGCAGTATATAAATACAATCTTTTAGAATTTATATAGAGTGTTTCTTGCAGATAACATTTGATGCTTCAGTCAAGCTAATAATCAAATAAGCAAACATTCATGGAAAGGATACTGTGCAGCAGTATTCAGGCATGCCAGCTAATATAATGTTTACTGTACTGAACCAAAAGACAAACATTGCCTACACTTTCACCATACTGTAACACCATGTGTTTCCAGTTTGTTTTCCCTGCAAGTCTGAGTGTGACAGCGAATGAACAAATACGTTACCTATATGTTATTATTTTGCATAGGTTTCTTACAACTCCACTATAAAACGATTCATATTGTGTACAGGTTCTGTTTTTCTTGAGAATTACATTATCATCACTAATAAAAATATCAAGTAATATAACTTCATCTTCTCCTGTTGCTTGATCTCTTGATGCAGGATCTCTTTTTTCATGACATTAAAGTTTATATTTTATTCATTAATATAGCTGCAGTTTAAACCAGGTGTGCTCATAATTCTCAGTTCATACACAAGCAGTTCAGTCATGCAGCAGCTAGAGACTACAGAGGATCCTCACCCAGAGAATCCAGGGCCTCAAACATCTACCCTACACAGATAGGCTAAAAGCCCTGTCCCTCTCAAACAGGAAGTCAAGCTCTTGTGACCCAAAGTGGAGGAACTCTGCTCTTCCCATAGATGTTAATATAAAGACTCTACTAATAAAGGAGTGTTCCCCAAGGAAAATTATGCTCACAAAGTAGGGTATAACTGATTCTAAATGTATCTGCTTCCCAAGTTAAATGCAGGAAGTTAAGACACTGCTAATACAATGATGCTTACATGTCATATTTAAAGCCAGTCATGTTACCTTATTGAATTTCCCACAAGGGGAAACTGATTTCATAGCTAGAGTGTTCAAGCAAATTATACCAAAATACTCATTATCACATGAGCATCAAGCTCAGCTGTCCAGTGACCTCCTGTACTCATAATCTGTTAAAGGCCAGATCTGATAGTCTCCACCAACGTAAGAACTGTATGATGTGTACCCTTGGCCCAGCTGTTGGGGGGAGGCGGATCACCTGGAAATAAAACTTTTTGAAATGAAGTTGGACAGCAAAAATGGAGCATTGTGTGTTACAAGTGGGTTTCATTGTAACATAATCATACTGGCATCCCTGACAGTTATATTAGAAAGACTCTGTGTCTCAATTTGCCTGTAATCATCCCAGATCAACCTGCAAAACCACAAACGTAGGCAGCAGTTGTGGGTTATGCAGTATGGTAATGTGGAGGGAGTTAGGAGAATCCACAGGATTTGCAGACTAACCTGCTTCCTAGTACCTGACCCTTGCCAAGGATGGGAACAACTGAGCTGATTAGGCTGTCTGATCCAGTGATGAACAACCTCCAGAGCCCTTGCCCTGGCTTTGGAGCCTGGCTTTCTCACTAAAGGAGGAATAAATGGACCACCTGGTTGCAAGAAAGGAAAGCCATTGGGCCAATAGTGCAAATGAGGAAAAAAGACACTGCAACTCAATGATGTTTTTGCAAAGTGTAATAGGGAACACCATACCCCCAGAATTCAATGGATACCATCCACTTCCCATCATCAAAAACTGGATGCATACTATCCTTTTATCCTTCAACATTCAGCATGTTGTTATTACCCTAACCTTTTCAAATTGCCAGTTTCCATCAACATACTAAACAAATAGGTAAGTGAACCCTTTTTAGATAAAAGTAAATCATTTTAGTCAGACATCATGGAAGTTACGCTACCATTATAAATTGTAAAGTCAAGTTTGTGGAAAAAAATCACTACATGTCATAGTGTCTACCAATTTTACTGTGTTAAGTCCCGTGCATGAGAAAGCACGTTCAAACTAATCTATCTTCAAAATACATAAAATCTTAGTGTTACAGTAAGGTAACTAAAACCTGAAGGGTTAAGATAGAAGTTTCAGTATATTGCAAACTCAAGTCCTATAAACAGGTCGGATATTCTAAATTGGCATTAGGTGTCAGTGTGCATGTGAAGTACTGAAGACCAACCACTGCACAGGTAGCCACTCAGTAGTGTGAACACTGGCACTAAACGATGGTCACTGTTGATTTATCACCACAACTCCATATGCAAAAATGGCATTGTATAATAATTCCCCAATTTCTGACTAGGTGTAGGTTATATAAGATTTACCCATGGCTGACTGGCTGGCTTTGATCGGATCAGACCATGTGGTAATCATGAAGAAATGCTGCATTATCTGCACTCATTCGTAAATTATTGCTTAAATAACTCGTAGATAAGCAAGTGAAAATGGAAAATATTGGCTATCAAGTTAAAGTAGCAGTGGTGTGCTTAATACATGCAAAAGCAAGCGTGCAGACTTATCAAATAGGTTAATATACAAAACATGCTGCCCACTGGCTTTGCAAACAGTGTGTTATGTTGGTTTAAAATGAAATAGCTAGTTTTAGTAGTTGGAAGATGTCAGAAGAAATAAACAGATCTGACTTTAAAGACCATCTGCCATGGTTAACTGGATTTCTCCTTTAATTATTCTGGGCTAGGCACAAGTCAGAAAAATCTCTAGCTTCCACATTCAGGGGCATGTGTGCTTCCTGCCTGTGCATTTCGTAATATCATATGTCAGTATAGCAGGTTCCTGACAGCTTATTCATTTCTGTTGCTCACACAGTTTAGATCTGGAGCCTTAAGTATTTGTCTGGAATGTTTCTGTATTCATTGAAAATCAATGAAACTTTACAAGTATTCCACAGACATCCGATCATAAGCTGAACTCCTAGTGGCACTGTTTGTACTGCCTTGGGGAGATTCTGACATGCAGACTTCCACAGGTGTCGACTACTTCATCCCAATCATCCATAAAAGAAAGCATGAGTAGGCTGAAGTCTTCATCACCATGGAAAATATGAAATCATTAGAGTTTGACAAGTGCAGGAAATTGCAGGAGAGTCATTTGCTGAATCCTGAGCCAAGATTGGATGGATGGGAAGGTAAAGAATGGGGAGGACAGTCATGAGTCAAAGATGCCTCCTTCAAAAGCGATTTTTGAGGCAGTCTACACCTCTTTGCTTGTTGCATATTGCCTCAGCTGGTATGGGATCAGAATTGTACCAGTCGTCTAATGATATGAGGAGAAAAGATATGCTCCCATTACACCTTGAGGGTACATCTCTGAATGTCAGTGCTACCCTTATATTTGAGAGTACACATCATGTCTGCAGGTGGTTAAGTTATGTAGGCAAAAAAAATGCTCTGAGCTTTTGCACTCCACCTGCTTTTTATATGGAGCTCCTGGCAGTTGGAGTGCATGGAATGCACCCAAAGCTTTATGAAGCTGGCCAGTACAGGGGTAGAACCCATATAGCTTAGATTATTGCAAAGGTAATCTGTTAGAACATCCACTGTTATGGTAAGTTTACTTACATAACTGTACTTTCATCTGCGCTGCTGTAGAGAGGGAGGGACTTCAGTGACTAAGCAGAATATTTCTAAGTGGACTGTTAACCACAAGAAGTTTTCCAATCAAGAAGTGAACTACAGTTTAGGGAATACTGCTTTCACAGAGTAGTGCACTGAAAGCATAGGTGCTACAGTTGCTTGCTTCTGAAGTGTCTGCATTGTGTTTATTTGAACCAGGGCTACTTGAATATTGGTTCACACCTTCACAAAGCATGGACTGCAACAGTGAATACACTCGAATATCTACATTTATGGTAAGTGTACACAACTGTACTTTACTTGGACTGCGATACCAAGAGTTGTACATCCTTTAGCAACTAGATACTTCTGGAATCTCCCCTTGAAAGCCTGCTCTTTAGTCCCTCTTTAGGTTTGGCTATCCTGGGACATTTACTTTTTGATTGTGAGTCTTCCATCAGTTACCCACTGCAGAAAGCCACCAAATTCAGCTGTAAGAGATGCCATACTTTAACCATATCAGTTGATCTGCAAGGGTGCCTTATGTCTTGGGAGATTATTAACATTCTTCTTAAAATTTTGAGGACTAAAGTTGTGACAGACCAAAATTTTGAAAAGGGGTCTAGTGAAAGTATATATTTTTTTTCTTTGGAGGTGACATTTTCCTTGCACTTTTCATGCAAGAATACTGCTCCCACACCTCTAATTCTAAGTGTATTACCTCAACGATGGCAGCACCTCAGGGAAGGGACTACAGGCAGCCCTTTTTGAAATTTTGGGCTGTTCCAGTTTCAGTCTGTGAAATTGCAACCAGAAGCTTGCTTATTAGTCTCATTTTGCCTTATCTGTGTGACCCATACATCCTTTAGCTGCACGTGGCTTTTCCTGTAATTAGGAAAGGGTGAAATTTCTCCTTCCTTTATGTTACCCGACTTAACAGGTTCTACTTGTTCAGAGGACTGGGTCAAGTAGAGTAGTGCAAGGACTGAAATAGTGTCTTAACCTGCTGTGTGATGTTATGGGTGGGCACTGTTAAGATGTGCACTTGCTCCCAAGTGCAGGAACAAGAGAAAATTCAAAGATTTCGCTGAATTGAGTAGTGGATATCAGCAGATGAAATCCCAGCAGTTATTTCTTATATATGGCATCTTGTATTGTAACTATTTTTGGAGACTGACTTCAGAAGCAGAGAGTTGTGCATGTTGTGAGACAATAGTTATGTTTTTGCTTTTCCATATAGTCTTGGCGAACTGAAACCCTTGCAGCAGTGAAGAAGCAAACCTTTTTTATGAAGTTTAACAGTAATGCATTTATGGAGGGTGACAAAGTTCAGGAGTAATACACTTAATGTTTGCCACATTCAGTGGATAAACCAGGTGTGATCCCTTTGCAATGAAAAGGAGAAGCACTTTGTACAACGTTTGATGTTGACTGTGTATGTCTGTAACTTATGGTATAGAATGTGATATGTAGTTCGTACTTTCCGCTGACTTACATCAACTCATTCAGCTCCCAGTAAGCGTCTGCAAGAACCAAGTGGGCAGTTTAGACAAAACGTCTCAACAGTTTAACACCATTAGCAGAATAATCTGTAATATAGCACAGGAGTCTGTGCACTCACTCCACTGTACAGAGTAGCTATGTCATGAAACCAGTGCAGACAGCATGTGAGAAATAGACATCTGAGGAATCTTAATTCAAATGGAAGGAGTAATTGAGGTAGCAGCAGGGAAGGCTTTTCCTCAATGTGTGTTATGTTAAGTACTGGTGAAAAACAAGGAACTGATTTAATTGAGAGCTGCAGTCTTTTGTATTTACTATTGTTCATAGAGTGCAAATCAGTTCTGTCAGTGGGACTCAACACTGTCAACTGCAAGCACAGGTGTACGAGGTCACTGCACAAGCCCATAGCAATTTGTAGTATTCTGTGAGCTAGAAAATTAATTCTAAATTCATCCGAAGAGGGGCAGCCTATGCTGAGTTCATTAAATACAATTACTGTTCTGCCAAAGCATTTCTTATTACAGTGACCTGCATGATATGCCCACATGGCAAAATTGATTTTGGAAGAGTGCAATGGGTGTTATGCTGCAGTCAGTGATCCTTGCAGTACACTACCCATCGTTGTTGCACTAATGAGAATTTTACCTCTGCAGCATGCTTGGTAAACATAGCAGAGCTAGCTTTCATGGAGCAAGTCATTTATTGTCCGTTTTGTATCTTTCACAGTATTTTCTTTTTTACGAGAGTCTGATTACTAATTATTTATTTTGCTAGTGTTTAAACTTGACTTTCAAAAAAGAACAGCTTTCTAACTTGGAGAAGAAAAAACAGAAACATTTCAGTATTTTATTCATTTGCTTGGTTTTGAAATGGTACTATAAATACACGTCAATAGGTATTTCTTTGCTTCTTATTATGACAAAACCTGAGTGACTTTTTGTACTGTAGTATGATGTGTGTCTTTACAGACAAAATTATGTTCTAAATGTGTTTTCATCAGACAATTTTGTGTGTTTTAAATTACTAAACGTTTTCTGATGGGTTTCCTTTGACTAAATGTATTGCAGTACAGTATACTGCTGTTTTATAAGATTTCTTAAGGCTCCTTTCTGTTAAAGGTATTTTCTTGAAAATTAATATTTAGGTAAGCATACATAAAACTCTGATAAGTACAATTATTCATTTACTGTGCTGTGATCCATATGAAACCGTACAGTGTACATTATTAGAGATCAGAGTGGGTATAATTTTTAGGTTTGTATGGTGCAGTTTTCACCATACAAGAATATACCGTTTTTCCCCAGAAATATTGCAGATCTTTATTGACAGCGTCAAATTTAGCAGGCTGCTGTTTACAGAAAATACCTCATCGGCAAGTGTTCCTAATCCAGACTGATAAGGCTAGCAGTGTTTCTTGTACAGTGTGTAAAAATACCATTTAGTGTTCAGGTATGTTTTAGGCCCCTGTACTGGGGAGGCAATATTTACACAAATGCCTCCCCAACATTTCTAGTGTAGCAAGCCACAAGAAGTATTCCTTGCCAGGAAAAGAAGAAACTGTGACATGCAGAGCAAGATGCATAGCTGGAGGTGAAATATTAATCTGGGAAACCCAGTACATGTGGCAGACAGATTCCAGCATTTGGGAAAAAATGTTCATAGTTCTGTAAGAGTCAATGGTGATCACACACTTATAAGCATTTTATAGCAACAGTGAAGGTTTATGTTATATTAATTTCTAGTAAAACGTTAGCGTTTAAGTTATTCAAAGAAAGAATAGATCAGACCCACCCACCCCCATATCACTACCACCATAAATCATGCTACTGTAACTTGTCTATTTTCAAAACTGCAAAAAAAAAAAAATCCTGTTATATGAATGAATGTATGTATACTGTCAGAAGATTGTGTGCAATCCTTTCACTGTTTTCCCTAAGTAGTACACTGGAGCTATTCTTTATAATCCTGTTGAATGGTTCTGTGGAATTGCACTTAGTTAATTGGTATTAACAGAATCCCTGGAGTGCTGTATTTGCATGTGGTCTTCACCAGCAAGGCTAGTGTAGCTCTGAGAACTGGAGCCTCATTACCCCTGTAATTGCTATAGTGATCTCTGAATCGTTGAAGCTTATTGAACTGAGCATTGTACTACAAACAGGATTCCTCAGTGCATTATTGTTTCTGAATGCTAGTCGAAGCACAGTAACCCTGAGATCACAATATCTCAGGATAAGGTCATAGGAAGTACAAGGCAAGTGAGTTACAAGACTATTTATGCCTTGCCAAAACTGACCATCAAGCACTACC